>NC_142049.1:54813599-55035688 GCF_982192425.1 Myodes glareolus | reverse complement strand
CCATTCACTTCGCACTATGAATTGAAGTGTTGGAACAGACTTCTTCTCTTTCAGAGAAACGCATGTGAATTTCTGTGGAATGCTTGTAAGTAGCTTAAGGCACTTTCAATGGAAAGTGATTGTCTCTGCAAGGACAGCATTTAGAAAGTGAAACAACACTCCATTCACTTCGCACAGTGAATTGAAGTGTTGGAACAGACCACTTCTCTTTCAGAGAAACAGATATGAGTTCTTTGTGAATGCTTGTAAGTAGCTTAAGGCACTTTCAAAGGAAAGTGATTTTCTCTGAAAGGACAGCATTTAGAAAGTGAAGCAACACTCCATTCACTTCGCACAGTGAAATGAAGTGTTGGAACAGACTGTTTCTCTTTCAGAGAAACGCATGTGAATTTCTTTTGAATGCTTGTAAGTAGCTTAAGGCACTTTCAAAGGAAAGTGATTTTCTCAGAAAGGACAGCATTTAGAAAGTGAAGCAACACTCCATTCACAACGCACAGTGAATTGAAGAATTGGAACAGACTGCTTCTCTTTCAGAAAAATGCATGTGAGTTTCTTGTGAATGCTTGCAAGTAGCTTAAGGCACTTTCAAAGGAAAGTGATTGTCTCTGAAAGGACAGCATCTAGAAAGTGAAGCAACACTCCATTCACTTCGCACAGTGAATTGAAGTGTTGGAACAGACTGCTTCTTTTTCAGAGAAACACATGTGAATTTCTATTGAATGCCTGTAAGTAGCTTAAGGCACTTTCAAAGGAAAGTGATTTTCTCTGAAAGGACAGCATTTAGAAAGTGAAGCAACACTCCATTCACTACGCACAGTGAATTGAAGTGTTGGAACAGACTGCTTCTCTTTCAGAAAAATGCATGTGAATTTCTTGTGAATGCTTGTAAGTAGCTGAAGGCACTTTCAAAGAAAGTGATTTTCTCTGAAAGGACAGCATTTAGAAAGTGAAGCAACACTCCATTCACTTCGCACAGTGAATTGAAGTGTTGGAACAGACTGCTTCTTTTTCAGAGAAACGCATGTGAATTTCTGTGGAATGCTTGTAAGTAGCTCAAGGCACTTTCAAAGGAAAGTGATTTTCTCTGAAAGGACAGCATTTAGAAAGTGAAGCAGCACTCCATTCACTTCGCACAGTGAATTGAAGTGTTGGAACAGACTGCTTCTCTTTCAGTGAAATGCATGTGAATTTCTGTTGAATGCTTGTAAGTAGCTTAAGGCACTTTCAAAGGAAAGTGATTTTCTCTGAAAGGACAGCATTTAGAAAGTGAAGCAACACTCCATTCACTTTGCACAGTGAATTGAAGTGTTGGAACAGACAGCATCTCTTTCATAGAAACGCATTTGAGTTTCCTGTGAATGTGTGTAAGTAGCTTAAGGCACTTTCAAAGGAAAGTGATTTTCTCTGAAAGGACAGCATTTAGAAAGTGAAACAACACTCCATTCACTTCGCACAGTGAATTGAAGTGTTGGAACAGACTGCTTCTCTTTCAGAAAAATGCATGTGAGTTTCTTGTGAATGCTTGTATGTAGCTTAAGGCACTTTCAAAGGAAAGTGATTGTCTCTGAAAGGACAGCATCTAGAAAGTGAAGCAACACTCCATTCACTTCGCACAGTGAATTGAAGTGTTGGAACAGACTGCTTCTTTTTCATAGAAACACATGTGAATTTCTATTGAATGCTTGTAAGTAGCTTAAGGCACTTTCAAAGGAAAGTGATTTTCTCTGAAAGGACAGCATTTAGAAAGTGAAGCAACACTCCATTCACTTCGCACAGTGAATTGAAGTGTTGGAACAGACTGCTTCTATTTCAGAGAAACGCATGTGAATTTCGGTGGAATGCTTGTAAGTAGCTTAAGGCACTTTCAAAGGAAAGTGATTTTCTCTGAAAGGACAGCATTTAGAAGTGAAGCAGCACTCCATTCACTTCGCACTATGAATTGAAGTGTTGGAACAGACTGCTTCTCTTTCAGTGAAATGCATGTGAATTTCTGTTGAATGCTTGTAAGTAGCTTACGGCACTTTCAAAGGAAAGTGATTTTCTCTGAAAGGACAGCATTTAGAAAGTGAAACAACACTCCATTCACTTCGCACAGTGAATTGAAGTGTTGGAACAGACAGCTTCTCTTTCAGAGAAACAGATATGAGTTTTTTGTGAATGCTTGTAAATAGCTTAAGGCACTTTCAAAGGAAAGTGATTTTCTCTGAAAGGACAGCATTTAGAAAGTGAAACAACACTCCATTCACTTCGCACTATGAATTGAAGTGTTGGAACAGACTTCTTCTCTTTCAGAGAAACGCATGTTAATTTCTGTGGAATGCTTGTAAGTAGCTTAAGGCACTTTCAAAGGAAAGTGATTGTCTCTGCAAGGACAGCATTTAGAAAGTGAAACAACACTCCATTCACTTCGCACAGTGAATTGAAGTGTTGGAACAGACCACTTCTCTTTCAGAGAAATAGATATGAGTTCTTTGTGAATGCTTGTAAGTAGCTTAAGGCACTTTCAAAGGAAAGTGATTTTCTCTGAAAGGACAGCATTTAGAATGTGAAGCAACACTCCATTCACTTCGCACAGTGAATTGAAGTGTTGGAACAGACTGTTTCTCTTTCAGAGAAACGCATGTGAATTTCTATTGAATGCTTGTAAGTAGCTTAAGGCACTTTCAAAGGAAAGTGATTTTCTCAGAAAGGACAGCATTTAGAAAGTGAAGCAACACTCCATTCACAACGCACAGTGAATTGAAGTGTTGGAACAGACTGCTTCTCTTTCAGAAAAATGCATGTGAGTTTCTTGTGAATGCTTGCAAGTAGCTTAAGTCACTTTCAAAGGAAAGTGATTGTCTCTGAAAGGACAGCATCTAGAAAGTGAAGCAACACTCCATTCACTTCGCACAGTGAATTGAAGTGTTGGAACAGACTGCTTCTTTTTCAGAGAAACACATGTGAATTTCTATTGAATGCCTGTAAGTAGCTTAAGGCACTTTCAAAGGAAAGTGATTTTCTCTGAAAGGACAGCATTTAGAAAGTGAAGCAACACTCCATTCACTACGCACAGTGAATTGAAGTGTTGGAACAGACTGCTTTTCTTTCAGAAAAATGCATGTGAATTTCTGTGGAATGCTTGTAAGTAGCTCAAGGCACTTTCAAAGGAAAGTGATTTTCTCTGAAAGGACAGCATTTAGAAAGTGAAGCAGCACTCCATTCACTTCGCACAGTGAATTGAAGTGTTGGAACAGACTGCTTCTCTTTCAGTGAAATGCATGTGAATTTCTGTTGAATGCTTGTAAGTAGCTTAAGGCACTTTCAAAGGAAAGTGATTTTCTCTGAAAGGACAGCATTTAGAAAGTGAAGCAACACTCCATTCACTTTGCACAGTGAATTGAAGTGTTGGAACAGACAGCATCTCTTTCATAGAAACGCATTTGAGTTTCCTGTGAATGTGTGTAAGTAGCTTAAGGCACTTTCAAAGGAAAGTGATTTTCTCTGAAAGGACAGCATTTAGAAAGTGAAACAACACTCCATTCACTTCGCACAGTGAATTGAAGTGTTGGAACAGACTGCTTCTCTTTCAGAAAAATGCATGTGAGTTTCTTGTGAATGCTTGTAAGTAGCTTAAGGCACTTTCAAAGGAAAGTGATTGTCTCTGAAAGGACAGCATCTAGAAAGTGAAGCAACACTCCATTCACTTCGCACAGTGAATTGAAGTGTTGGAACAGACTGCTTCTTTTTCAGAGAAACACATGTGAATTTCTATTGAATGCTTGTAAGTAGCTTAAGGCACTTTCAAAGGAAAGTGATTTTCTCTGAAAGGACAGCATTTAGAAAGTGAAGCAACACTCCATTCACTTCGCACAGTGAATTGAAGTGTTGGAACAGACTGCTTCTTTTTCAGAGAAACGCATGTGAATTTCTGTGGAATGCTTGTAAGTAGCTTAAGGCACTTTCAAAGGAAAGTGATTTTCTCTGAAAGGACAGCATTTAGAAAGTGAAGCAGCACTCCATTCACTTCGCACTATGAATTGAAGTGTTGGAACAGACTGCTTCTCTTTCAGAGAAATGCATGTGAATTTCTGTTGAATGCTTGTAAGTAGCTTACGGCACTTTCAAAGGAAAGTGACTTTCTCTGAAAGGACAGCATTTAGAAAGTGAAACGACACTCCATTCACTTCGCACAGTGAATTGAAGTGTTGGAACAGACCACTTCTCTTTCAGAGAAACAGATATGAGTTTTTTGTGAATGCTTGTAAGTAGCTTAAGGCACTTTCAAAGGAAAGTGATTTTCTCTGCAAGGACAGCATTTAGAAAGTGAAACAACACTCCATTCACTTCGCACAGTGAATTGAAGTGTTGGAACAGACTTCTTCTCTTTCAGAGAAACGCATGTGAATTTCTGTGGAATGCTTGTAAGTAGCTTAAGGCACTTTCAAAGGAAAGTGATTTTCTCTGAAAGGACAGCATTTAGAAAGTGAAGCAACACTCCATTCACTTCGCACAGTGAAATGAAGTGTTGGAACAGACTGTTTCTCTTTCAGAGAAACGCATGTGAATTTCTATTGAATGCTTGTAAGTAGCTTAAGGCACTTTCAAAGGAAAGTGATTTTCTCTGAAAGGACAGCATTTAGAAAGTGAAGCAACACTCCATTCACAACGCACAGTGAATTGAAGTGTTGGAACAGACTGCTTCTCTTTCAGAAAAATGCATGTGAGTTTCTTGTGAATGCTTGCAAGTAGCTTAAGTCACTTTCAAAGGAAAGTGATTGTCTCTGAAAGGACAGCATCTAGAAAGTGAAGCAACACTCCATTCACTTCGCACAGTGAATTGAAGTGTTGGAACAGACTGCTTCTTTTTCAGAGAAACACATGTGAATTTCTATTGAATGCCTGTAAGTAGCTTAAGGCACTTTCAAAGGAAAGTGATTTTCTCTGAAAGGACAGCATTTAGAAAGTGAAGCAACACTCCATTCACTACGCACAGTGAATTGAAGTGTTGGAACAGACTGCTTTTCTTTCAGAAAAATGCATGTGAATTTCTGTGGAATGCTTGTAAGTAGCTCAAGGCACTTTCAAAGGAAAGTGATTTTCTCTGAAAGGACAGCATTTAGAAAGTGAAGCAGCACTCCATTCACTTCGCACAGTGAATTGAAGTGTTGGAACAGACTGCTTCTCTTTCAGTGAAATGCATGTGAATTTCTGTTGAATGCTTGTAAGTAGCTTAAGGCACTTTCAAAGGAAAGTGATTTTCTCTGAAAGGACAGCATTTAGAAAGTGAAGCAACACTCCATTCACTTTGCACAGTGAATTGAAGTGTTGGAACAGACAGCATCTCTTTCATAGAAACGCATTTGAGTTTCCTGTGAATGTGTGTAAGTAGCTTAAGGCACTTTCAAAGGAAAGTGATTTTCTCTGAAAGGACAGCATTTAGAAAGTGAAACAACACTCCATTCACTTCGCACAGTGAATTGAAGTGTTGGAACAGACTGCTTCTCTTTCAGAAAAATGCATGTGAGTTTCTTGTGAATGCTTGTAAGTAGCTTAAGGCACTTTCAAAGGAAAGTGATTGTCTCTGAAAGGACAGCATCTAGAAAGTGAAGCAACACTCCATTCACTTCGCACAGTGAATTGAAGTGTTGGAACAGACTGCTTCTTTTTCAGAGAAACACATGTGAATTTCTATTGAATGCTTGTAAGTAGCTTAAGGCACTTTCAAAGGAAAGTGATTTTCTCTGAAAGGACAGCATTTAGAAAGTGAAGCAACACTCCATTCACTTCGCACAGTGAATTGAAGTGTTGGAACAGACTGCTTCTTTTTCAGAGAAACGCATGTGAATTTCTGTGGAATGCTTGTAAGTAGCTTAAGGCACTTTCAAAGGAAAGTGATTTTCTCTGAAAGGACAGCATTTAGAAAGTGAAGCAGCACTCCATTCACTTCGCACTATGAATTGAAGTGTTGGAACAGACTGCTTCTCTTTCAGAGAAATGCATGTGAATTTCTGTTGAATGCTTGTAAGTAGCTTACGGCACTTTCAAAGGAAAGTGACTTTCTCTGAAAGGACAGCATTTAGAAAGTGAAACGACACTCCATTCACTTCGCACAGTGAATTGAAGTGTTGGAACAGACCACTTCTCTTTCAGAGAAACAGATATGAGTTTTTTGTGAATGCTTGTAAGTAGCTTAAGGCACTTTCAAAGGAAAGTGATTTTCTCTGCAAGGACAGCATTTAGAAAGTGAAACAACACTCCATTCACTTCGCACAGTGAATTGAAGTGTTGGAACAGACTTCTTCTCTTTCAGAGAAACGCATGTGAATTTCTGTGGAATGCTTGTAAGTAGCTTAAGGCACTTTCAAAGGAAAGTGATTTTCTCTGAAAGGACAGCATTTAGAAAGTGAAGCAACACTCCATTCACTTCGCACAGTGAAATGAAGTGTTGGAACAGACTGTTTCTCTTTCAGAGAAACGCATGTGAATTTCTATTGAATGCTTGTAAGTAGCTTAAGGCACTTTCAAAGGAAAGTGATTTTCTCTGAAAGGACAGCATTTAGAAAGTGAAGCAACACTCCATTCACAACGCACAGTGAATTGAAGTGTTGGAACAGACTGCTTCTCTTTCAGAAAAATGCATGTGAGTTTCTTGTGAATGCTTGCAAGTAGCTTAAGGCACTTTCAAAAGAAAGTGATTGTCTCTGAAAGGACAGCATCTAGAAAGTGAAGCAACACTCCATTCACTTCGCACAGTGAATTGAAGTGTTGGAACAGACTGCTTCTTTTTCAGAGAAACACATGTGAATTTCTATTGAATGCCTGTAAGTAGCTTAAGGCACTTTCAAAGGAAAGTGATTTTCTCTGAAAGGACAGCATTTAGAAAGTGAAGCAACACCTCATTCACTACGCACAGTGAATTGAAGTGTTGGAACAGACTGCTTCTCTTTCAGAAAAATGCATGTGAATTTCTTGTGAATGCTTGTAAGTAGCTGAAGGCACTTTCAAAGGAAAGTGATTTTCTCAGAAAGGACAGCATTTAGAAAGTGAAGCAACACTCCATTCACTTCGCACAGTGAATTGAAGTGTTGGAACAGACTGCTTCTTTTTCAGAGAAACGCATGTGAATTTCTGTGGAATACTTCTAAGTAGCTTAAGGCACTTTCAAAGGAAAGTGATTTTCTCTGAAAGGACAGCATTTAGAAAGTGAAGCAGCACTCCATTCACTTCGCACAGTGAATTGAAGTGTTGGAACAGACTGCTTCTCTTTCAGTGAAATGCATGTGAATTTCTGTTGAATGCTTGTAAGTAGCTTAAGGCACTTTCAAAGGAAAGTGATTTTCTCTGAAAGGACAGCATTTAGAAAGTGAAGCAACACTCCATTCACTTTGCACAGTGAATTGAAGTGTTGGAACAGACAGCATCTCTTTCATAGAAACGCATTTGAGTTTCCTGTGAATGTGTGTAAGTAGCTTAAGGCACTTTCAAAGGAAAGTGATTTTCTCTGAAAGGACAGCATTTAGAAAGTGAAACAACACTCCATTCACTTCGCACAGTGAATTGAAGTGTTGGAACAGACTGCTTCTCTTTCAGAAAAATGCATGTGAGTTTCTTGTGAATGCTTGTAAGTAGCTTAAGGCACTTTCAAAGGAAAGTGATTGTCTCTGAAAGGACAGCATCTAGAAAGTGAAGCAACACTCCATTCACTTCGCACAGTGAATTGAAGTGTTGGAACAGACCACTTCTCTTTCAGAGAAACAGATATGAGTTTTTTGTGAATGCTTGTAAGTAGCTTAAGGCACTTTCAAAGGAAAGTGATTTTCTCTGCAAGGACAGCATTTAGAAAGTGAAACAACACTCCATTCACTTCGCACAGTGAATTGAAGTGTTGGAACAGACTTCTTCTCTTTCAGAGAAACGCATGTGAATTTCTGTGGAATGCTTGTAAGTAGCTTAAGGCACTTTCAAAGGAAAGTGATTTTCTCTGAAAGGACAGCATTTAGAAAGTGAAGCAACACTCCATTCACTTCGCACAGTGAAATGAAGTGTTGGAACAGACTGTTTCTCTTTCAGAGAAACGCATGTGAATTTCTATTGAATGCTTGTAAGTAGCTTAAGGCACTTTCAAAGGAAAGTGATTTTCTCTGAAAGGACAGCATTTAGAAAGTGAAGCAACACTCCATTCACAACGCACAGTGAATTGAAGTGTTGGAACAGACTGCTTCTCTTTCAGAAAAATGCATGTGAGTTTCTTGTGAATGCTTGCAAGTAGCTTAAGTCACTTTCAAAGGAAAGTGATTGTCTCTGAAAGGACAGCATCTAGAAAGTGAAGCAACACTCCATTCACTTCGCACAGTGAATTGAAGTGTTGGAACAGACTGCTTCTTTTTCAGAGAAACACATGTGAATTTCTATTGAATGCCTGTAAGTAGCTTAAGGCACTTTCAAAGGAAAGTGATTTTCTCTGAAAGGACAGCATTTAGAAAGTGAAGCAACACTCCATTCACTACGCACAGTGAATTGAAGTGTTGGAACAGACTGCTTTTCTTTCAGAAAAATGCATGTGAATTTCTGTGGAATGCTTGTAAGTAGCTCAAGGCACTTTCAAAGGAAAGTGATTTTCTCTGAAAGGACAGCATTTAGAAAGTGAAGCAGCACTCCATTCACTTCGCACAGTGAATTGAAGTGTTGGAACAGACTGCTTCTCTTTCAGTGAAATGCATGTGAATTTCTGTTGAATGCTTGTAAGTAGCTTAAGGCACTTTCAAAGGAAAGTGATTTTCTCTGAAAGGACAGCATTTAGAAAGTGAAGCAACACTCCATTCACTTTGCACAGTGAATTGAAGTGTTGGAACAGACAGCATCTCTTTCATAGAAACGCATTTGAGTTTCCTGTGAATGTGTGTAAGTAGCTTAAGGCACTTTCAAAGGAAAGTGATTTTCTCTGAAAGGACAGCATTTAGAAAGTGAAACAACACTCCATTCACTTCGCACAGTGAATTGAAGTGTTGGAACAGACTGCTTCTCTTTCAGAAAAATGCATGTGAGTTTCTTGTGAATGCTTGTAAGTAGCTTAAGGCACTTTCAAAGGAAAGTGATTGTCTCTGAAAGGACAGCATCTAGAAAGTGAAGCAACACTCCATTCACTTCGCACAGTGAATTGAAGTGTTGGAACAGACTGCTTCTTTTTCAGAGAAACACATGTGAATTTCTATTGAATGCTTGTAAGTAGCTTAAGGCACTTTCAAAGGAAAGTGATTTTCTCTGAAAGGACAGCATTTAGAAAGTGAAGCAACACTCCATTCACTTCGCACAGTGAATTGAAGTGTTGGAACAGACTGCTTCTTTTTCAGAGAAACGCATGTGAATTTCTGTGGAATGCTTGTAAGTAGCTTAAGGCACTTTCAAAGGAAAGTGATTTTCTCTGAAAGGACAGCATTTAGAAAGTGAAGCAGCACTCCATTCACTTCGCACTATGAATTGAAGTGTTGGAACAGACTGCTTCTCTTTCAGAGAAATGCATGTGAATTTCTGTTGAATGCTTGTAAGTAGCTTACGGCACTTTCAAAGGAAAGTGACTTTCTCTGAAAGGACAGCATTTAGAAAGTGAAACGACACTCCATTCACTTCGCACAGTGAATTGAAGTGTTGGAACAGACCACTTCTCTTTCAGAGAAACAGATATGAGTTTTTTGTGAATGCTTGTAAGTAGCTTAAGGCACTTTCAAAGGAAAGTGATTTTCTCTGCAAGGACAGCATTTAGAAAGTGAAACAACACTCCATTCACTTCGCACAGTGAATTGAAGTGTTGGAACAGACTTCTTCTCTTTCAGAGAAACGCATGTGAATTTCTGTGGAATGCTTGTAAGTAGCTTAAGGCACTTTCAAAGGAAAGTGATTTTCTCTGAAAGGACAGCATTTAGAAAGTGAAGCAACACTCCATTCACTTCGCACAGTGAAATGAAGTGTTGGAACAGACTGTTTCTCTTTCAGAGAAACGCATGTGAATTTCTATTGAATGCTTGTAAGTAGCTTAAGGCACTTTCAAAGGAAAGTGATTTTCTCTGAAAGGACAGCATTTAGAAAGTGAAGCAACACTCCATTCACAACGCACAGTGAATTGAAGTGTTGGAACAGACTGCTTCTCTTTCAGAAAAATGCATGTGAGTTTCTTGTGAATGCTTGCAAGTAGCTTAAGGCACTTTCAAAAGAAAGTGATTGTCTCTGAAAGGACAGCATCTAGAAAGTGAAGCAACACTCCATTCACTTCGCACAGTGAATTGAAGTGTTGGAACAGACTGCTTCTTTTTCAGAGAAACACATGTGAATTTCTATTGAATGCCTGTAAGTAGCTTAAGGCACTTTCAAAGGAAAGTGATTTTCTCTGAAAGGACAGCATTTAGAAAGTGAAGCAACACCTCATTCACTACGCACAGTGAATTGAAGTGTTGGAACAGACTGCTTCTCTTTCAGAAAAATGCATGTGAATTTCTTGTGAATGCTTGTAAGTAGCTGAAGGCACTTTCAAAGGAAAGTGATTTTCTCAGAAAGGACAGCATTTAGAAAGTGAAGCAACACTCCATTCACTTCGCACAGTGAATTGAAGTGTTGGAACAGACTGCTTCTTTTTCAGAGAAACGCATGTGAATTTCTGTGGAATACTTCTAAGTAGCTTAAGGCACTTTCAAAGGAAAGTGATTTTCTCTGAAAGGACAGCATTTAGAAAGTGAAGCAGCACTCCATTCACTTCGCACAGTGAATTGAAGTGTTGGAACAGACTGCTTCTCTTTCAGTGAAATGCATGTGAATTTCTGTTGAATGCTTGTAAGTAGCTTAAGGCACTTTCAAAGGAAAGTGATTTTCTCTGAAAGGACAGCATTTAGAAAGTGAAGCAACACTCCATTCACTTTGCACAGTGAATTGAAGTGTTGGAACAGACAGCATCTCTTTCATAGAAACGCATTTGAGTTTCCTGTGAATGTGTGTAAGTAGCTTAAGGCACTTTCAAAGGAAAGTGATTTTCTCTGAAAGGACAGCATTTAGAAAGTGAAACAACACTCCATTCACTTCGCACAGTGAATTGAAGTGTTGGAACAGACTGCTTCTCTTTCAGAAAAATGCATGTGAGTTTCTTGTGAATGCTTGTAAGTAGCTTAAGGCACTTTCAAAGGAAAGTGATTGTCTCTGAAAGGACAGCATCTAGAAAGTGAAGCAACACTCCATTCACTTCGCACAGTGAATTGAAGTGTTGGAACAGACTGCTTCTTTTTCAGAGAAACACATGTGAATTTCTATTGAATGCTTGTAAGTAGCTTAAGGCACTTTCAAAGGAAAGTGATTTTCTCTGAAAGGACAGCATTTAGAAAGTGAAGCAACACTCCATTCACTTCGCACACTGAATTGAAGTGTTGGAACAGACTGCTTCTTTTTCAGAGAAACGCATGTGAATTTCTGTGGAATGCTTGTAAGTAGCTTAAGGCACTTTCAAAGAAAGTGATTTTCTCTGAAAGGACAGCATTTAGAAAGTGAAGCAGCACTCCATTCACTTCGCACTATGAATTGAAGTGTTGGAACAGACTGCTTCTCTTTCAGTGAAATGCATGTGAATTTCTGTTGAATGCTTGTAAGTAGCTTACGGCACTTTCAAAGGAAAGTGATTTTCTCTGAAAGGACAGCATTTAGAAAGTAAAACAACACTCGATTCACTTCGCACAGTGAATTGAAGTGTTGGAACAGACCACTTCTCTTTCAGAGAAACAGATATGAGTTTTTTGTGAATGCTTGTAAGTAGCTTAAGGCACTTTCAAAGGAAAGTGATTTTCTCTGAAAGGACAGCATTTAGAAAGTGAAACAACACTCCATTCACTTCGCACAGTGAATTGAAGTGTTGGAACAGACTTCTTCTCTTTCAGAGAAACGCATGTGAATTTCTGTGGAATGCTTTTAAGTAGCTTAAGGCACTTTCAAAGGAAAGTGATTGTCTCTGCAAGGACAGCATTTAGAAAGTGAAACAACACTCCATTCACTTCGCACAGTGAATTTAAGTGTTGGAACAGACCACTTCTTTTTCAGAGAAACAGATATGAGTTCTTTGTGAATGCTTGTAAGTAGCTTAAGGCACTTTCAAAGGAAAGTGATTTTCTCTGAAAGGACAGCATTTAGAAAGTGAAGCAACACTCCATTCACTTCGCACAGTGAAATGAAGTGTTGGAACAGACTGTTTCTCTTTCAGAGAAACGCATGTGAATTTCTATTGAATGCTTGTAAGTAGCTTAAGGCACTTTCAAAGGAAAGTGATTTTCTCAGAAAGGACAGCATTTAGAAAGTGAAGCAACACTCCATTCACAACGCACAGTGAATTGAAGTGTTGGAACAGACTGCTTCTCTTTCAGAAAAATGCATGTGAGTTTCTTGTGAATGCTTGCAAGTAGCTCAAGGCACTTTCAAAGAAAAGTGATTGTCTCTGAAAGGACAGCATCTAGAAAGTGAAGCAACACTCCATTCACTTCGCACAGTGAATTGAAGTGTTGGAACAGACTGCTTCTTTTTCAGAGAAACACATGTGAATTTCTATTGAATGCCTGTAAGTAGCTTAAGGCACTTTCAAAGGAAAGTGATTTTCTCTGAAAGGACAGCATTTAGAAAGTGAAGCAACACCTCATTCACTACGCACAGTGAATTGAAGTGTTGGAACAGACTGCTTCTCTTTCAGAAAAATGCATGTGAATTTCTTGTGAATGCTTGTAAGTAGCTTAAGGCACTTTCTAAGGAAAGTGATTTTCTCTGAAAGGACAGCATTTAGAAAGTGAAGCAACACTCCATTCACTTCGCACAGTGAATTGAAGTGTTGGAACAGACTGCTTCTTTTTCAGAGAAACGCATGTGAATTTCTGTGGAATGCTTGTAAGTAGCTTAAGGCACTTTCAAAGGAAAGTGATTTTCTCTGAAAGGACAGCATTTAGAAAGTGAAGCAGCACTCCATTCACTTCGCACAGTGAATTGAAGTGTTGGAACAGACTGCTTCTCTTTCAGTGAAATGCATGTGAATTTCTGTTGAATGCTTGTAAGTAGCTTAAGGCACTTTCAAAGGAAAGTGATTTTCTCTGAAAGGACAGCATTTAGAAAGTGAAGCAACACTCCATTCACTTCGCACAGTGAATTGAAGTGTTGGAACAGACAGCTTCTCTTTCATAGAAACGCATTTGTGTTTCCTGTGAATGTGTGTAAGTAGCTTAAGGCACTTTCAAAGGAAAGTGATTTTCTCTGAAAGGACAGCATTTAGAAAGTGAAACAACACTCCATTCACTTCGCACAGTGAATTGAAGTGTTGGAACAGACTTCTTCTCTTTCAGAGAAACGCATGTGAATTTCTGTGGAATGCTTGTAAGTAGCTTAAGGCACTTTCAAAGGAAAGTGATTTTCTCTGAAAGGACAGCATTTAGAAAGTGAAACAACACTCCATTCACTTCGCACAGTGAATTGAAGTGTTGGAACAGACTGCTTCTCTTTCAGAGAAACGCATGTGAATTTCTATTGAATGCTTGTAAGTAGCTTAAGGCACTTTCAGAGGAAAGCGATTTTCTCAGAAAAAACAGCATTTAGAAAGTGAAGCAACACTCCATTCACTACGCACAGTGAATTGAAGTGTTGGAACAGACTGCTTCTCTTTCAGAAAAATGCATGTGAGTTTCTTGTGAATGCTTGTAAGTAGCTTAAGGCACTTTCAAAGGAAAGTGATTTTCTCTGAAAGGACAGCATTTAGAAAGTGAAGCAACACTCCATTCACTTCGCACACTGAATTGAAGTGTTGGAACAGACTGCTTCTTTTTCAGAGAAACGCATGTGAATTTCTGTGGAATGCTTGTAAGTAGCTTAAGGCACTTTCAAAGGAAAGTGATTTTCTCTGAAAGGACAGCATTTAGAAAGTAAAGCAGCACTCCATTCACTTCGCACAGTGAATTGAAGTGTTGGAACAGACTGCTTCATTTTCAGTGAAATGCATGTGAATTTCTGTTGAATGCTTGTAAGTAGCTTAAGGCACTTTCAAAGGAAAGTGATTTTCTCTGAAAGGACAGCATTTAGAAAGTGAAGCAACACTCCATTCACTTCGCACAGTGAATTGAAGTGTTGGAACAGACTGCTTCTCTTTCAGTGAAACACATGTGAATTTCTGTTGAAAGCTTGTAAGTAGCTTAAGGCACTTTCAAAGGAAAGTGATTTTCTCTGAAAGGACAGCATTTAGAAAGTGAAGCAACACTCCATTCACTTCGCACAGTGAATTGAAGTGTTGGAACAGACAGCTTCTCTTTCTTAGAAACGCAGTAGAGTTTCCTGTGAATGTGTGTAAGTAGCTTAAGGCACTTTCAAAGGAAAGTGATTTTCTCTGAAAGGACAGCATTTAGAAAGTGAAGCAGCACTCCATTCACTTCGCACAGTGAATTGAAGTGTTGGAATAGACTGCTTCTCTTTCAGTGAAACGCATGTGAATTTCTGTTGAATGCTTGTAAGTAGCTTAAGGCACTTTCAAAGGAAAGTGATTTTCTCTGAAAGGACAGCATTTAGAAAGTGAAGCAACACTCCATTCACTTTGCACAGTGAATTGAAGTGTTGGAACAGACAGCATCTCTTTCATAGAAACGCATTTGAGTTTCCTGTGAATGTGTGTAAGTAGCTTAAGGCACTTTCAAAGGAAAGTGATTTTCTCTGAAAGGACAGCATTTAGAAAGTGAAACAACAGTCCATTCACTTCGCACAGTGAATTGAAGTGTTGGAACAGACTGCTTCTCTTTCAGAAAAATGCATGTGAGTTTCTTGTGAATGCTTGTAAGTAGCATAAGGCACTTTCAAAGGAAAGTGATTTTCTCTGAAAGGACAGCATTTAGAAAGTGAAGCAATACTCCATTCACTTCGCACAGTGAATTGAAGTGTTGGAACAGACCACTTCTCTTTCAGAGAAACAGATATGAGTTCTTTGTGAATGTTTGTAAGTAGATTAAGGCACTTTCAAAGGAAAGTGATTTTCTCTGAAAGGACAGCATTTAGAAAGTGAAACAACACTCCATTCACTTCGCACAGTGAATTGAAGTGTTGGAACAGACTTCTTCTCTTTCAGAGAAACGCATGTGAATTTCTATTGAATGCTTGTAAGTAGCTTAAGGCACTTTCAAAGGAAAGTGATTGTCTCTGCAAGGACAGCATTTAGAAAGTGAAACAACACTCCATTCACTTCTCACAGTGAATTGAAGTGTTGGACCAGACCACTTCTCTTTCAGAGAAACAGATATGAGTTCTTTGTGAATGTTTGTAAGTAGCTTAAGGCACTTTCAAAGGAAAGTGATTTTCTCTGAAAGGACAGCATTTAGAAAGTGAAGCAACACTCCATTCACTTCGCACAGTGAATTGAAGTGTTGGAACAGACAGCTTCTCTTTCTTAGAAACGCAGTAGAGTTTCCTGTGAATGTGTGTAAGTAGCTTAAGGCACTTTCAAAGGAAAGTGATTTTCTCTGAAAGGACAGCATTTAGAAAGTGATGCAACACTCCATTCACTTCGCACAGTGAATTGAAGTGTTGGAATAGACTGCTTCTCTTTCAGTGAAACGCATGTGAATTTCTGTTGAATGCTTGTAAGTAGCTTAAGGCACTTTCAAAGGAAAGTGATTTTCTCTGAAAGGACAGCATTTAGAAAGTGAAGCAACACTCCATTCACTTTGCACAGTGAATTGAAGTGTTGGAACAGACAGCATCTCTTTCATAGAAACGCATTTGAGTTTCCTGTGAATGTGTGTAAGTAGCTTGAGGCACTTTCAAAGGAAAGTGATTTTCTCTGAAAGGACAGCATTTAGAAAGTGAAGCAACACTCCATTCACTACGCACAGTGAATTGAAGTGTTGGAACAGACAGCTTCTCTTTCAGAAAAATGCATGTGAGTTTCTTGTGAATGCTTGTAAGTAGCTTAAGGCACTTTCAAAGGAAAGTGATTTTCTCTGAAAGGACAGCATTTAGAAAGTGAAGCAACACTCCATTCACTTCGCACAGTGAATTGAAGTGTTGGAACAGACTGCTTCTTTTTCAGAGAAACACATGTGAATTTCTATTGAATGCTTGTAAGTAGCTTAAGGCACTTTCAAAGGAAAGTGATTTTCTCTGAAAGGACAGCATTTAGAAAGTGAAGCAACACTCCATTCACTACGCACAGTGAATTGAAGTGTTGGAACAGACTGCTTCTCTTTCAGAAAAACGCATGTGAGTTTCATGTGAATGCTTGTAAGTAGCTTAAGGCACTTTCAAAGGAAAGTGATTTTCTCTGAAAGGACAGCATTTAGAAAGTGAAGCAACACTCCATTCACTTCGCACAGTGAATTGAAGTGTTGGAACAGACTGCTTCTTTTTCAGAGAAACGCATGTGAATTTCTGTGGAATGCTTGTAAGTAGCTTAAGGCACTTTCAAAGGAAAGTGATTTTCTCTGAAAGGACAGCATTTAGAAAGTGAAGCAGCACTCCATTCACTTCGCACAGTGAATTGAAGTGTTGGAACAGACTGCTTCTCTTTCAGTGAAACACATGTGAATTTCTGTTGAATGCTTGTAAGTAGCTTAAGGCACTTTCAAAGGAAAGTGATTTTCTCTGAAAGGACAGCATTTAGAAAGTGAAGCAACACTCCATTCACTTCGCACAGTGAATTGAAGTGTTGGAACAGACAGCTTCTCTTTCATAGAAACGCATTTGAGTTTCCTGTGAATGTGTGTAAGTAGCTTAAGGCACTTTCAAAGGAAAGTGATTTTCTCTGAAAGGACAGCATTTAGAAAGTGAAGCAACACTCCATTCACTTCGCACAGTGAATTGAAGTGTTGGAACAGACTGCTTCTCTTTCAGAGAAACGCATGTGAATTTCTATTGAATGCTTGTAAGTAGCTTAAGGCACTTTCAAAGGAAAGTGATTTTCTCAGAAAGGACAGCATTTAGAAAGTGAAGCAACACTCCATTCACTTCGCACAGTGAATTGAAGTGTTGGAACAGACTGCTTCTCTTTCAGAAAAATGCATGTGAGTTTCTAGTGAATGCTTGTAAGTAGCTTAAGGCACTTTCAAAGGAAAGTGATTTTCTCTGAAAGGACAGAATTTAGAAAGTGAAGCAACACTCCATTCACTTCGCACAGTGAATTGAAGTGTTGGAACAGACTGCTTCTTTTTCAGAGAAACAGATATGAGTTTTTTGTGAATGCTTGTTAGTAGCTTAAGGCACTTTCAAAGGAAAGTGATTTTCTCTGAAAGGAGAGCATATAGAAAGTGAAGCAACACTCCATTCACTTCGCACAGTGAATTGAAGTGTTGGAACAGACCGCTTCTCTTTCAGAGAAACAGATATGAGTTTTTTGTGAATGCTTGTTAGTAGCTTAAGGCACTTTCAAAGGAAAGTGATTTTCTCTGAAAGGACAGCATTTAGAAAGTGAAGCAACACTCCATTCACTTCGCACAGTGAATTGAAGTGTTGGAACAGACTGCTTCTCTTTCAGAGAAACGCATGTGAATTTCTATTGAATGCTTGTAAGTAGCTTAAGGCACTTTCAAAGGAAAGTGATTTTCTCTGAAAGGACAGCATTTAGAAAGTGAAGCAGCACTCCATTCACTTCGCACAGTGAATTGAAGTGTTGGAACAGACTGCTTCTCTTTCAGTGAAATGCATGTGAATTTCTGCTGAATGCTTGTAAGTAGCTTAAGGCACTTTCAAAGGAAAGTGATTTTCTCTGAAAGGACAGCATTTAGAAAGTGAAGCAACACTCCATTCACTTCGCACACTGAATTGAAGTGTTGGAACAGACTGCTTCTTTTGCAGAGAAACGCATGTGAATTTCTGTGGAATGCTTGTAAGTAGCTTATGGCACTTTCAAAGGAAAGTGATTTTCTCTGAAAGGACAGCATTTAGAAAGTGAAGCAGCACTCCATTCACTTCGCACAGTGAATTGAAGTGTTGGAACAGACTGCTTCTCTTTCAGTGAAATGCATGTGAATTTCTGTTGAATGCTTGTAAGTAGCTTAAGGCACTTTCAAAGGAAAGTGATTTTCTCTGAAAGGACAGCATTTAGAAAGTGATGCAACACTCCATTCACTTCGCACAGTGAATTGAAGTGTTGGAACAGACTGCTTCTCTTTCAGTGAAACACATGTGAATTTCTGTTGAAAGCTTGTAAGTAGCTTAAGTCACTTTCAAAGGAAAGTGATTTTCTCAGAAAGGACAGCATTTAGAAAGTGAAGCAACACTCCATTTACTTCGCACAGTGAATTGAAGTGTTGGAACAGACTGCTTCTCTTTCATAGAAACGCATTTGAGTTTCCTGTGAATGTGTGTAAGTAGCTTAAGGCACTTTCAAAGGAAAGTGATTTTCTCTGAAAGGACAGCATTTAGAAAGTGAAGCAACACTCCATTCACTTCGCACAGTGAATTGAAGTGTTGGAACAGACTGCTTCTCTTTCAGAGAAACGCATGTGAATTTCTATTGAATGCTTGTAAGTAGCTTAAGGCACTTTCAAAGGAAAGTGATTTTCTCTGAAAGGACAGCATTTAGAAAGTGAAGCAGCACTCCATTCACTTCGCACAGTGAATTGAAGTGTTGGAACAGACTGCTTCTCTTTCAGTGAAATGCATGTGAATTTCTGTTGAATGCTTGTAAGTAGCTTAAGGCACTTTCAAAGGAAAGTGATTTTCTCTGAAAGGACAGCATTTAGAATGTGAAGCAACACTCCATTCACTTTGCACAGTGAATTGAAGTGTTGAAACAGACTGCTTCTTTTTCAGAGAAACGCATGTGAATTTCTGTGGAATGCTTGTAAGTAGCTTAAGGCACTTTCAAAGGAAAGTGATTTTCTCTGAAAGGACAGCATTTAGAAAGTGAAGCAACACTCCATTCACTTCGCACAATGAATTGAAGTGTTGGAACAGACTGCTTCTCTTTCAGTGAAATGCATGTGAATTTCTGTTGAATGCTTGTAAGTAGCTTAAGGCACTTTCAAAGGAAAGTGATTTTCTCTGAAAGGACAGCATTTAGAAAGTGAAGCAACACTCCATTCACTTCGCACAGTGAATTGAAGTGTTGGAACAGACTGCTTCTCTTTCAGTGAAATGCATGTGAATTTCTGTTGAATGCTTGTAAGTAGCTTAAGGCACTTTCAAAGGAAAGTGATTTTCTCTGAAAGGACAGCATTTAGAAAGTGAAGCAACACTCCATTCACTACGCACAGTGAATTGAAGTGTTGGAACAGACTGCTTCTCTTTCAGAAAAATGCATGTGAGTTTCTTGTGAATGCTTGTAAGTAGCTTAAGGCACTTTCAAAGGAAAGTGATTTTCTCTGAAAGGACAGCATTTAGAAAGTGAAGCAACACTCCATTCACTTCGCACAGAGAATTGAAGTGTTGGAACAGACTGCTTCTCTTTCAGAGAAACGCATGTGAATTTCTGTGGAATGCTTGTAAGTAGCTAAAGGCACTTTCAAAGGAAAGTGATTTTCTCTGAAAGGACAGCATTTAGAAAGTGAAACAACACTCCATTCACTTCGCACAGTGAATTGAAGTGTTGGAACAGACTGCTTCTCTTTCAGTGAAACACATGTGAATTTCTGTTGAATGCTTGTAAGTAGCTCAAGGCACTTTCAAAGGAAAGTGATTTTCTCAGAAAGGACAGCATTTAGAAAGTGAAGCAACACTCCATTCACTTCGCACAGTGAATTGAAGTGTTGGAACAGACAGCTTCTCTTTCATAGAAACGCATGTGAGTTTCCTGTGAATGTGTGTAAGTAGCTTAAGGCACTTTCAAAGGAAAGTGATTTTCTCTGAAAGGACAGCATTTAGAAAGTGAAACAACAGTCCATTCACTTCACACAGTGAATTGAAGTGTTGGAACAGACTGCTTCTCTTTCAGTGAAACACATGTGAATTTCTGTTGAATGCTTGTAAGTAGCTCAAGGCACTTTCAAAGGAAAGTGATTTTCTCAGAAAGGACAGCATTTAGAAAGTGAAGCAACACTCCATTCACTTCGCACAGTGAATTGAAGTGTTGGAACAGACAGCTTCTCTTTCATAGAAACGCATGTGAGTTTCCTGTGAATGTGTGTAAGTAGCTTAAGGCACTTTCAAAGGAAAGTGATTTTCTCTGAAAGGACAGCATTTAGAAAGTGAAACAACACTCCATTCACTTCGCACAGTGAATTGAAGTGTTGGAACAGACTTCTTCTCTTTCAGAGAAACGCATGTGAATTTCTATGGAATGCTTGTAAGTAGCTTAAGGCACTTTCAAAGGAAAGTGATTGTCTCTGCAAGGACAGCATTTAGAAAGTGAAACAACACTCCATTCACTTCGCACAGTGAATTGAAGTGTTGGAACAGACCACTTCTCTTTCAGAGAAACAGATATGAGTTCTTTGTGAATGCTTGTAAGTAGCTTAAGGCACTTTCAAAGGAAAGTGATTTTCTCTGAAAGGAGAGCATATAGAAAGTGAAGCAACACTCCATTCACTTCGCACAGTGAAATGAAGTGTTGGAACAGACTGTTTCTCTTTCAGAGAAACGCATGTGAATTTCTATTGAATGCTTGTAAGTAGCTTAAGGCACTTTCAAAGGAAAGTGATTTTCTCAGAAAGGACAGCATTTAGAAAGTGAAGCAACACTCCATTCACAACGCACAGTGAACTGAAGTGTTGGAACAGACTGCTTCTCTTTCAGAAAAATGCATGTGAGTTTCTTGTGAATGCTTGTAAGTAGCTTAAGGCACTTTCAAAGGAAAGTGATTGTCTCTGAAAGGACAGCATCTAGAAAGTGAAGCAATACTCCATTCACTTCGCACAGTGAATTGAAGTGTTGTAACAGACTGCTTCTTTTTCAGAAAAACACATGTGAATTTCTGTTGAATGCCTGTAAGTAGCTTAAGGTACTTTCAAAGGAAAGTGATTTTCTCTGAAAGGACAGCATTTAGAAAGTGAAGCAACACTCCATTCACTACGCACAGTGAATTGAAGTGTTGGAACAGACTGCTTCTCTTTCAGAAAAATGCATGTGAATTTCTTGTGAATGCTTGTAAGTAGCTTAATGCACTTTCAAAGGAAATTGATTTTCTCTGAAAGGACAGCATTTAGAAAGTGAAGCAGCACTCCATTCACTTCGCACAGTGAATTGAAGTGTTGGAACAGACCACTTCACTTTCAGAGAAACAGATATGAGTTTTTTGTGAATGCTTGTAAGTAGCTTAAGGCACTTTCAAAGGAAAGTGATTTTCTCTGAAAGGACAGCATTTAGAAAGTGAAGCAACACTCCATTCACTACGCACAGTGAATTGAAGTGTTGGAACAAACTGCTTCTCTTTCAGAGAAACGCATGTGAGTTTCTTGTGAATGCTTGTAAGTAGCTTAAGGCACTTTCAAAGGAAAGTGATTTTCTCTGAAAGGACAGCATTTAAAAAGTGAAGCAACACTCCATTCACTTCGCACAGTGAATTGAAGTGTTGGAACAGACTGCTTCTTTTTCAGAGAAACACATGTGAATTTCTATGGAATGCTTGTAAGTAGCTTAAGGCACTTTCAAAGGAAAGTGATTTTCTCTGAAAGGACAGCATTTAGAAAGTGAAGCAACACTCCATTCACTACGCACAGTGAATTGAAGTGTTGGAACAGACTGCATCTCTTTCAGAAAAACGCATGTGAGTTTCATGTGAATGCTTGTAAGTAGCTTAAGGCACTTTCAAAGGAAAGTGATTTTCTCTGAAAGGACAGCATTTAGAAAGTGAAGCAACACTCCATTCACTTCGCACAGTGAATTGAAGTGTTGGAACAGACTGCTTCTTTTTCAGAGAAACGCATGTGAATTTCTGTGGAATGCTTGTAAGTAGCTTAAGGCACTTTCAAAGGAAAGTGATTTTCTCTGAAAGGACAGCATTTAGAAAGTGAAGCAGCACTCCATTCACTTCGCACAGTGAATTGAAGTGTTGGAACAGACTGCTTCTCTTTCAGTGAAACACATGTGAATTTCTGTTGAATGCTTGTAAGTAGCTTAAGGCACTTTCAAAGGAAAGTGATTTTCTCTGAAAGGACAGCATTTAGAAAGTGAAGCAACACTCCATTCCCTTCGCACAGTGAATTGAAGTGTTGGAACAGACAGCTTCTCTTTCATAGAAACGCATTTGAGTTTCCTGTGAATGTGTGTAAGTAGCTTAAGGCACTTTCAAAGGAAAGTGATTTTCTCTGAAAGGACAGCATTTAGAAAGTGAAACAACACTCCATTCACTTCGCACAGTGAATTGAAGTGTTGGAACAGACTTCTCTTTAAGAGAAACGCATGTGAATTTCTCTGGAATGCTTGTAAGTAGCTTAAGGCACTTTCAAAGGAAAGTGATTTTCTCTTAAAGGACAGCATTTAGAAAGTGAAACAACACTCCATTCACTTCGCACAGTGAATTAAAGTGTTGGAACAGACCACTTCTCTTTCAGAGAAACAGATATGAGTTTTTTGTGAATGCTTGTAAGTAGCTTAAGGCACTTTCAAAGGAAAGTGATTTTCTCAGAAAGGACAGCATTTAGAAAGTGAAGCAACACTCCATTCACATCGCGCAGTGAATTGAAGTGTTGGAACAGACTGCTTCTTTTTCAGAGAAACACATGTGAATTTCTATTGAATGCCTGTAAGTAGCTTAAGGCACTTTCAAAGGAAAGTGATTTTCTCTGAAAGGACAGCATTTAGAAAGTGAAGCAACACTCCATTCACTACGCACAGTGAATTGAAGTGTTGGAACAGACTGCTTCTCTTTCAGAAAAATGCATGTGAATTTCTTGTGAATGCTTGTAAGTAGCTTAAGGCACTTTCAAAGGAAATTGATTTTCTCTGAAAGGACAGCATTTAGAAAGTGAAGCAACACTCCATTCACTTCGCACAGTGAATTGAAGTGTTGGAACAGACTGCTTCTTTTTCAGAGAAACGCATGTGAATTTCTGTGGAATGCTTGTAAGTAGCTTAAGGCACTTTCAAAGGAAAGTGATTTTCTCTGAAAGGACAGCATTTAGAAAGTGAAGCAGCACTCCATTCACTTCGCACAGTGAATTGAAGTGTTGGAACAGACTGCTTCTCTTTCAGTGAAATGCATGTGAATTTCTGTTGAATGCTTGTAAGTAGCTTGAGGCACTTTCAAAGGAAAGTGATTTTCTCTGAAAGGACAGCATTTAGAAAGTGAAACAACACTCCATTCACTTCGCACAGTGAATTGAAGTGTTGGAACAGACTGCTTCTCTTTCAGAGAAACGCATGTGAATTTCTATTGAATGCTTGTAAGTAGCTTAAGGCACTTTCAAAGGAAAGTGATTTTCTCAGAAAGGACAGCATTTAGAAAGTGAAGCAACACTCCATTCACTACGCACAGTGAATTGAAGTGTTGGAACAGACTGCTTCTCTTTCAGAAAAATGCATGTGAGTTTCTTGTGAATGCTTGTAAGTAGCTTAAGGCACTTTCAAAGGAAAGTGATTTTCTCTGAAAGGACAGCATTTAGAAAGTGAACCAACACTCCATTCACTTCGCACAGTGAATTGAAGTGTTGGAACAGACTGCTTCTTTTTCAGAGAAACACATGTGAATTTCTATTGAATGCTTGTAAGTAGCTTAAGGCACTTTCAAAGGAAAGTGATTTTCTCTGAAAGGACAGCATTTAGAAAGTGAAGCAACACTCCATTCACTACGCACAGTGAATTGAAGTGTTGGAACAGACTGCTTCTTTTTCAGAGAAACGCATGTGAATTTCTGTGGAATGCTTGTAAGTAGCTTAAGGCACTTTCAAAGGAAATTGATTTTCTCTGAAAGGACAGCATTTAGAAAGTGAAGCAGCACTCCATTCACTTCGCACAGTGAATTGAAGTGTTGGAACAGACTGCTTCTCTTTCAGTGAAACACATGTGAATTTCTGTTGAATGCTTGTAAGTAGCTTAAGGCACTTTCAAAGGAAAGTGATTTTCTCTGAAAGGACAGCATTTAGAAAGTGAAGCAACACTCCATTCACTTCGCACAGTGAATTGAAGTGTTGGAACAGACAGCTTCTCTTTCTTAGAAACGCAGTAGAGTTTCCTGTGAATGTGTGTAAGTAGCTTAAGGCACTTTCAAAGGAAAGTGATTTTCTCTGAAAGGACAGCATTTAGAAAGTGAAACAACACTCCATTCACTTCGCACAGTGAATTGAAGTGTTGGAACAGACTTCTCTTTAAGAGAAACGCATGTGAATTTCTGTGGAATGCTTGTAAGTAGCTTAAGGCACTTTCAAAGGAAAGTGATTTTCTCTGAAAGGACAGCATTTAGAAAGTGAAACAACACTCCATTCACTTCGCACAGTGAATTCAAGTGTTGGAACAGACCACTTCTCTTTCAGAGAAACAGATATGAGTTTTTTGTGAATGCTTGTAAGTAGCTTAAGGCACTTTCAAAGGAAAGTGATTTTCTCAGAAAGGACAGCATTTAGAAAGTGAAGCAACACTCCATTCACTTCGCACAGTGAATTGAAGTGTTGGAACAGACCGCTTCTCTTTCAGAGAAACGCATGTGAATTTCTATTGAATGCTTGTAAGTAGCTTAAGGCACTTTCAAAGGAAAGTGATTTTCTCAGAAAGGACAGCATTTAGAAAGTGAAGCAACACTCCATTCACTTCGCACAGTGAATTGAAGTGTTGGAACAGACTGCTTCTCTTTCAGAAAAATGCATGTGAGTTTCTAGTGAATGCTTGTAAGTAGCTTAAGGCACTTTCAAAGGAAAGTGATTTTCTCTGAAAGGACAGCATTTAGAAAGTGAAACAACACTCCATTCACTTCGCACAGTGAATTCAAGTGTTGGAACAGACCACTTCTCTTTCAGAGAAACAGATATGAGTTTTTTGTGAATGCTTGTAAGTAGCTTAAGGCACTTTCAAAGGAAAGTGATTTTCTCAGAAAGGACAGCATTTAGAAAGTGAAGCAACACTCCATTCACTTCGCACAGTGAATTGAAGTGTTGGAACAGACTGCTTCTCTTTCAGAGAAACGCATGTGAATTTCTATTGAATGCTTGTAAGTAGCTTAAGGCACTTTCAAAGGAAAGTGATTTTCTCAGAAAGGACAGCATTTAGAAAGTGAAGCAACACTCCATTCACTTCGCACAGTGAATTGAAGTGTTGGAACAGACTGCTTCTCTTTCAGAAAAATGCATGTGAGTTTCTAGTGAATGCTTGTAAGTAGCTTAAGGCACTTTCAAAGGAAAGTGATTTTCTCTGAAAGGACAGCATTTAGAAAGTGAAGCAACACTCCATTCACTTCGCACAATGAATTGAAGTGTTGGAACAGACTGCTTCTCTTTCAGTGAAATGCATGTGAATTTCTGTTGAATGCTTGTAAGTAGCTTAAGGCACTTTCAAAGGAAAGTGATTTTCTCTGAAAGGACAGCATTTAGAAAGTGAAGCAACACTCCATTCACTTCGCACAGTGAATTGAAGTGTTGGAACAGACTGCTTCTCTTTCAGTGAAATGCATGTGAATTTCTGTTGAATGCTTGTAAGTAGCTTAAGGCACTTTCAAAGGAAAGTGATTTTCTCTGAAAGGACAGCATTTAGAAAGTGAAGCAACACTCCATTCACTACGCACAGTGAATTGAAGTGTTGGAACAGACTGCTTCTCTTTCAGAAAAATGCATGTGAGTTTCTTGTGAATGCTTGTAAGTAGCTTAAGGCACTTTCAAAGGAAAGTGATTTTCTCTGAAAGGACAGCATTTAGAAAGTGAAACGACACTCCATTCACTTCGCACAGTGAATTGAAGTGTTGGAACAGACTGCTTCTCTTTCAGAGAAACGCATGTGAATTTCTGTGGAATGCTTGTAAGTAGCTTAAGGCACTTTCAAAGGAAAGTGATTTTCTCTGAAAGGACAGCATTTAGAAAGTGAAACAACACTCCATTCACTTCGCACAGTGAATTGAAGTGTTGGAACAGACTGCTTCTCTTTCAGTGAAACACATGTGAATTTCTGTTGAATGCTTGTAAGTAGCTCAAGGCACTTTCAAAGGAAAGTGATTTTCTCAGAAAGGACAGCATTTACAAAGTGAAGCAACACTCCATTCACTTCGCACAGTGAATTGATGTGTTGGAACAGACAGCTTCTCTTTCATAGAAACGCATGTGAGTTTCCTGTGAATGTGTGTATGTAGCTTAAGGCACTTTCAAAGGAAAGTGATTTTCTCTGAAAGGACAGCATTTAGAAAGTGAAACAACAGTCCATTCACTTCACACAGTGAATTGAAGTGTTGGAACAGACTGCTTCTCTTTCAGTGAAACACATGTGAATTTCTGTTGAATGCTTGTAAGTAGCTCAAGGCACTTTCAAAGGATAGTGATTTTCTCAGAAAGGACAGCATTTAGAAAGTGAAGCAACACTCCATTCACTTCGCACAGTGAATTGAAGTGTTGGAACAGACAGCTTCTCTTTCATAGAAACGCATGTGAGTTTCCTGTGAATGTGTGTAAGTAGCTTAAGGCACTTTCAAAGGAAAGTGATTTTCTCTGAAAGGACAGCATTTAGAAAGTGAAACAACACTCCATTCACTTCGCACAGTGAATTGAAGTGTTGGAACAGACTTCTTCTCTTTCAGAGAAACGCATGTGAATTTCTATGGAATGCTTGTAAGTAGCTTAAGGCACTTTCAAAGGAAAGTGATTGTCTCTGCAAGGACAGCATTTAGAAAGTGAAACAACACTCCATTCACTTCGCACAGTGAATTGAAGTGTTGGAACAGACCACTTCTCTTTCAGAGAAACAGATATGAGTTCTTTGTGAATGCTTGTAAGTAGCTTAAGGCACTTTCAAAGGAAAGTGATTTTCTCAGAAAGGACAGCATTTAGAAAGTGAAGCAACACTCCATTCACTTCGCACAGTGAATTGGAGTGTTGGAACAGACTGCTTCTCTTTCAGAAAAATGCATGTGAGTTTCTTGTGAATGCTTGTAAGTAGCTTAAGGCACTTTCAAAGGAAAGTGATTTTCTCTGAAAGGACAGCATTTAGAAAGTGAAGCAACACTCCATTCACTTCGCACAGTGAATTGAAGTGTTGGAACAGACTGCTTCTTTTTCAGAGAAACACATGTGAATTTCTATTGAATGCTTGTAAGTAGCTTAAGGCACTTTCAAAGGAAAGTGATTTTCTCTGAAAAGACAGCATTTAGAAAGTGAAGCAACACTCCATTCACTACGCACAGTGAATTGAAGTGTTGGAACAGACTGCTTCTCTTTCAGAAAAATGCATGTGAGTCTCTTGTGAATGCTTGTAAGTAGCTTAAGGCACTTTCAAAGGAAAGTGATTTTCTCTGAAAGGACTGCATTTAGAAAGTGAAGCAACACTGCATTCACTTCGCAAAGTGAATTGAAGTGTTGGAACAGACTTCTTCTTTTTCAGAGAAACACATGTGAATTTCTATTGAATGCTTGTAAGTAGCTTAAGGCACTTTCAAAGGAAAGTGATTTTCTCTGAAAGGACAGGTTTTAGAAAGTGAAGCAACACTCCATTCACTACGCACAGTGAATTGAAGTGTTGGAACAGACTGCTTCTCTTTCAGAAAAATGCATGAGAGTTTCTTGTGAATGCTTGTAAGTAGCTTAAGGCACTTTCAAAGGAAAGTGATTTTCTCTGAAAGGACAGCATTTAGAAAGTGAAACAACACTCCATTCACTTCGCACAGTGAATTGAAGTGTTGGAACAGACCACTTCTCTTTCAGAGAAACAGATATGAGTTTTTTGTGAATGCTTGTAAGTAGCTTAAGGCACTTTCGAAGGAAAGTGATTGTCTCTGAAAGGACAGCATTTAGAAAGTGAAGCAACACTCCATTCACTTCGCACAGTGAATTGAAGTGTTGGAACAGACTGCTTCTCTTTCAGAGAAACGCATGTGAATTTCTATTTAATGCTTGTAAGTAGCTTAAGGCACTTTCAAAGGAAAGTGATTTTCTCAGAAAGGACAGCATTTAGAAAGTGAAGCAACACTCCATTCACTTCGCACAGTGAATTGAAGTGTTGGAACAGACTGCTTCTCTTTCAGAAAAATGCATGTGAGTTTCTTGTGAATGCTTGTAAGTAGCTTAAGGCACTTTCAAAGGAAAGTGATTTTCTCTGAAAGTACAGAATTTAGAAAGTGAAGCAACACTCCATTCACTTCGCACAGTGAATTGAAGTGTTGGAACAGACTGCTTCTTTTTCAGAGAAACGCATATGAATTTCTGTGGAATGCTTGTAAGTAGCTTAAGGCACTTTCAAAGGAAAGTGATTTTCTCTGAAATGACAGCATTTAGAAAGTGAAGCAGCACTCCATTCACTTCGCACAGTGAATTGAAGTGTTGGAACAGACTGCTTCTCTTTCAGTGAAATGCATGTGAATTTCTGTTGAAGGCTTGTAAGTAGCTTAAGGCACTTTCAAAGGAAAGTGATTTTCTCTGAAAGGACAGCATTTAGAAAGTGAAGCAACACTCCATTCACTTCGCACAGTGAATTGAAGTGTTGGAACAGACTGCTTCTCTTTCAGTGAAACACATGTGAATTTCTGTTGAAGGCTTGTAAGTAGCTTAAGGCACTTTCAAAGGAAAGTGATTTTCTCTGAAAGGACAGCATTTAGAAAGTGAAGCAACACTCCATTCACTACGCACAGTGAATTGAAGTGTTGGAACAGACAGCTTCTCTTTCATAGAAACGCATTTGAGTTTCCTGTGAATGTGTGTAAGTAGCTTAAGGCACTTTCAAAGGAAAGTGATTTTCTCTGAAAGGACAGCATTTAGAAAGTGAAACAACACTCCATTCACTTCGCACAGTGAATTGAAGTGTTGGAACAGACTTCTTCTCTTTCAGAGAAACGCATGTGAATTTCTGTGGAATGCTTGTAAGTAGCTTAAGGCACTTTCAAAGGAAAGTGATTTTCTCAGAAAGGACAGCATTTAGAAAGTGAAACAACACTCCATTCACTTCGCACAGTGAATTGAAGTGTTGGAACAAGACCACTTCTCTTTCAGAAACAGATATGAGTTTCTTGTGAATGCTTGTAAGTAGCTTAAGGCACTTTCAAAGGAAAGTGATTTTCTCTGAAAGGACAGCATTTAGAAAGTGAAGCAACACTCCATTCACTTCGCACAGTGAATTGAAGTGTTGGAACAGACTGCTTCTCTTTCAGAGAAACGCATGTGAATTTCTATTGAATGCTTGTAAGTAGCTTAAGGCACTTTCAAAGGAAAGTGATTTTCTCAGAAAGGACAGCATTTAGAAAGTGAAGCAGCACTCCATTCACTTCGCACAGTGAATTGAAGTGTTGGAACAGACTGCTTCTCTTTCAGTGAAATTCATGTGAATTTCTGTTGAATGCTGGTAAGTAGCTTAAGGCACTTTCAAAGGAAAGTGATTTTCTCTGAAAGGACAGCATTTAGAAAGTGAAACAACACTCCATTCACTTCGCACAGTGAATTGAAGTGTTGGAACAGACCACTTCTCTTTCAGAGAAACAGATATGAGTTTTTTGTGAATGCTTGTAAGTAGCTTAAGGCACTTTCAAAGGAAAGTGATTTTCTCTGAAAGGACAGCATTTAGAAAGTGAAGCAACACTCCATTCACTTCGCACAGTGAATTGAAGTGTTGGAACAGACTGCTTCTCTTTCAGAGAAACGCATGTGAATTTCTATTGAATGCTTGTAAGTAGCTTAAGGCACTTTCAAAGGAAAGTGATTTTCTCAGAAAGGACAGCATTTAGAAAGTGAAGCAACACTCCATTCACTTCGCACAGTGAATTGAAGTGTTGGAACAGACTGCTTCTCTTTCAGAAAAATGCATGTGAGTTTCTTGTGAATGCTTGTAAGTAGCTTAAGGCACTTTCAAAGGAAAGTGATTTTCTCAGAAAGGACAGCATTTAGAAAGTGAAGCAACACTCCATTCACTTTGCACAGTGAATTGAAGTGTTGGAACAGACTGCTTCTTTTTCAGAGAAACACATGTGAATTTCTATTGAATGCTTGTAAGTAGCTTAAGGCACTTTCAAAGGAAAGTGATTTTCTCTGAAAAGACAGCATTTAGAAAGTGAAGCAACACTCCATTCACTACGCACAGTGAATTGAAGTGTTGGAACAGACTGCTTCTCTTTCAGAAAAATGCATGTGAGTCTCTTGTGAATGCTTGTAAGTAGCTTAAGGCACTTTCAAAGGAATGTGATTTTCTCTGAAAGGACTGCATTTAGAAAGTGAAGCAACACTCCATTCACTTCGCACAGTGAATTGAAGTGTTGGAACAGACTTCTTCTTTTTCAGAGAAACACATGTGAATTTCTATTGAATGCTTATAAGTAGCTTAAGGCACTTTCAAAGGAAAGTGATTTTCTCTGAAAGGACAGGTTTTAGAAAGTGAAGCAACACTCCATTCACTACGCACAGTGAATTGAAGTGTTGGAACAGACTGCTTCTCTTTCAGAAAAATGCATGAGAGTTTCTTGTGAATGCTTGTAAGTAGCTTAAGGCACTTTCAAAGGAAAGTGATTTTCTCTGAAAGGACAGCATTTAGAAAGTGAAACAACACTCCATTCACTTCGCACAGTGAATTGAAGTGTTGGAACAGACCACTTCTCTTTCAGAGAAACAGATATGAGTTTTTTGTGAATGCTTGTAAGTAGCTTAAGGCACTTTCAAAGGAAAGTGATTGTCTCTGAAAGGACAGCATTTAGAAAGTGAAGCAACACTCCATTCACTTCGCACAGTGAATTGAAGTGTTGGAACAGACTGCTTCTCTTTCAGAGAAACGCATGTGAATTTCTATTTAATGCTTGTAAGTAGCTTAAGGCACTTTCAAAGGAAAGTGATTTTCTCAGAAAGGACAGCATTTAGAAAGTGAAGCAACACTCCATTCACTTCGCACAGTGAATTGAAGTGTTGGAACAGACTGCTTCTCTTTCAGAAAAATGCATGTGAGTTTCTTGTGAATGCTTGTAAGTAGCTTAAGGCACTTTCAAAGGAAAGTGATTTTCTCTGAAAGTACAGAATTTAGAAAGTGAAGCAACACTCCATTCACTTCGCACAGTGAATTGAAGTGTTGGAACAGACTGCTTCTTTTTCAGAGAAACGCATGTGAATTTCTGTGGAATGCTTGTAAGTAGCTTAAGGCACTTTCAAAGGAAAGTGATTTTCTCTGAAAGGACAGCATTTAGAAAGTGAAGCAGCACTCCATTCACTTCGCACAGTGAATTGAAGTGTTGGAACAGACTGCTTCTCTTTCAGTGAAATGCATGTGAATTTCTGTTGAATGCTTGTAAGTAGCTTAAGACACTTTCAAAGGAAAGTGATTTTCTCTGAAAGGACAGCATTTAGAAAGTGAAGCAACACTCCATTCACTTCGCACAGTGAATTGAAGTGTTGGAACAGACTGCTTCTCTTTCAGTGAAACACATGTGAATTTCTGTTGAAGGCTTGTAAGTAGCTTAAGACACTTTCAAAGGAAAGTGATTTTCTCTGAAAGGACAGCATTTAGAAAGTGAAGCAACACTCCATTCACTACGCACAGTGAATTGAAGTGTTGGAACAGACTGCTTCTCTTTCAGAAAAATGCATGAGAGTTTCTTGTGAATGCTTGTAAGTAGCTTAAGGCACTTTCAAAGGAAAGTGATTTTCTCTGAAAGGACAGCATTTAGAAAGTGAAGCAACACTCCATTCACTTCGCACAGTGAATTGAAGTGATGGAACAGACTGCTTCTTTTTCAGAGAAACACATGTGAATTTCTGTGGAATGCTTGCAAGTAGCTTAAGGCACTTTCAAAGGAAAGTGATTTTCTCTGAAAGGACAGCATTTAGAAAGTGATGCAACACTCCATTCACTTCGCACAGTGAATTGAAGTGTTGGAACAGACTGCTTCTCTTTCAGCGAAACGCATGTGAATTTCTGTTGAATGCTTGTAAGTAGCTTAAGGCACTTTCAAAGGAAAGTGATTTTCTCTGAAAGGACAGTATTTAGAAAGTGAAGCAACACTCCATTCACTTCACACAGTGAATTGAATTGTTGGAACAGACAGCTTCTCTTTCATAGAAACGCATTTGAGTTTCCTGTGAATGTGTGTAAGTAGCTTAAGGCACTTTCAAAGGAAAGTGATTTTCTCTGAAAGGACAGCATTTAGAAAGTGAAACAACACTCCATTCACTTCGCACAGTGAATTGAAGTGGAACAGACTTCTTCTCTTTCAGAGAAACGCATGTGAATTTCTGTGGAATGCTTGTAAGTAGCTTAAGGCACTTTCAAAGGAAAGTGATTTTCTCTGAAAGGACAGCATTTAGAAAGTGAAACAACACTCCATTCACTTCGCACAGTGAATTGAAGTGTTGGAACAGACCACTTCTCTTTCAGAGAAACAGATATGAGTTTTTTGTGAATGCTTGTAAGTAGCTTAAGGCACTTTCAAAGGAAAGTGATTTTCTCTGAAAGGACAGTATTTAGAAAGTGAAGCAAGACTCCATTCACTTCGCAGAGTGAATTGAAGTGTTGGAACAGACTGCTTCTCTTTCAGAGAAACGCATGTGAATTTCTATTGAATGCTTGTAAGTAGCTTAAGGCACTTTCAAAGGAAAGTGATTTTCTCAGAAAGGACAGCATTTAGAAAGTGAAGCAACACTCCATTCACTACGCACAGTGAATTGAAGTGTTGGAACAGACTGCTTCTCTTTCAGAAAAATGCATGTGAGTTTCTTGTGAATGCTTGTAAGTAGCTTAAGGCACTTTCAAAGGAAAGTGATTTTCTCTGAAAGGACAGCATTTAGAAAGTGAAGCAACACTCCATTCACTTCGCACAGTGAATTGAAGTGTTGGAACAGACTGCTTCTTTTTCAGAGAAACACATGTGAATTTCTATTGAATGCTTGTAAGTAGCTTAAGGCACTTTCAAAGGAAAGTGATTTTCTCTGAAAGGACAGCATTTAGAAAGTGAAGCAACACTCCATTCACTTCGCACAGTGAATTGAAGTGTTGGAACAGACTGCTTCTATTTCAGAAAAATGCATGTGAGTTTCTTGTGAATGCTTGTAAGTAGCTTAAGTCACTTTGAAAGGAAAGTGATTTTCTCTGAAAGGACTGCATTTAGAAAGTGAAGCAACACTCCATTCACTTCGCACAGTGAATTGAAGTGTTGGAACAGACTGCTTCTATTTTAGAAAAACACATGTGAATTTCTATTGAATGCTTGTAAGTAGCTTACGGCACTTTCAAAGGAAAGTGATTTTCTCTGAAAGGACAGCATTTAGAAAGTGAAGCAGCACTCCATTCACTTCGCACAGTGAATTGAAGTGTTGGAACAGACTGCTTCTCTTTCAGTGAAATGCATGTGAATTTCTGTTGAATGCTTGTAAGTAGCTTAAGGCACTTTCAAAGGAAAGTGATTTTCTCTGAAAGGACAGCATTTAGAATGTGAAGCAACACTCCATTCACTTTGCACAGTGAATTGAAGTGTTGGAACAGACTGCTTCTTTTTCAGAGAAACGCATGTGAATTTCTGTGGAATGCTGGTAAGTGGCTTAAGGCACTTTCAAAGGAAAGTGATTTTCTCTGAAAGGACAGCATTTAGAAAGTGAAGCAACACTCCATTCACTTCGCACAGTGAATTGAAATGTTGGAACAGACTGCTTCTCTTTCAGTGAAATGCATGTGAATTTCTGTTGAATGCTTGTAAGTAGCTTAAGGCACTTTCAAAGGAAAGTGATTTTCTCTGAAAGGACAGCATTTAGAAAGTAAAGCAACAGTCCATTCACTTCGCAGAGTGAATTGAAGTGGAACAGACTTCTTCTCTTTCAGAGAAACGCATGTGAATTTCTGTGGAATGCTTGTAAGTAGCTTAAGGCACTTTCAAAGGAAAGTGATTTTCTCTGAAAGGACAGCATTTAGAAAGTGAAACAACACTCCATTCACTTCGCACAGTGAATTGAAGTGTTGGAACAGACCACTTCTCTTTCAGAGAAACAGATATGAGTTTTTTGTGAATGCTTGTAAGTAGCTTAAGGCACTTTCAAAGGAAAGTGATTTTCTCTGAAAGGACAGCATTTAGAAAGTGAAGCAACACTCCATTCACTTCGCACAGTGAATTGAAGTGTTGGAACAGACTGCTTCTCTTTCAGAGAAACGCATGTGAATTTCTATTTAATGCTTGTAAGTAGCTTAAGGCACTTTCAAAGGAAAGTGATTTTCTCAGAAAGGACAGCATTTAGAAAGTGAAGCAACACTCCATTCACTTCGCACAGTGAATTGAAGTGTTGGAACAGACTGCTTCTCTTTCAGAAAAATGCATGTGAGTTTCTTGTGAATGCTTGTAAGTAGCTTAAGGCACTTTCAAAGGAAAGTGATTTTTCTGAAAGTACAGAATTTAGAAAGTGAAGCAACACTCCATTCACTTCGCACAGTGAATTGAAGTGTTGGAACAGACTGCTTCTCTTTCAGTGAAATGCATGTGAATTTCTGTTGAATGCTTGTAAGTAGCTTAGGACACTTTCAAAGGAAAGTGATTTTCTTTGAAAGGACAGCATTTAGAAAGTGAAGCAACACTCCATTCACTTCGCACAGTGAATTGAAGTGTTGGAACAGACTGCTTCTCTTTCAGTGAAACACATGTGAATTTCTGTTGAAGGCTTGTAAGTAGCTTAAGGCACTTTCAAAGGAAAGTGATTTTCTCTGAAAGGACAGCATTTAGAAAGTGAAGCAACACTCCATTCACTACGCACAGTGAATTGAAGTGTTGGAACAGACAGCTTCTCTTTCATAGAAACGCATTTGAGTTTCCTGTGAATGTGTGTAAGTAGCTTAAGGCACTTTCAAAGGAAAGTGATTTTCTCTGAAAGGACAGCATTTAGAAAGTGAAACAACACTCCATTCACTTCGCACAGTGAATTGAAGTGTTGGAACAGACTTCTTCTCTTTCAGAGAAACGCATGTGAATTTCTGTGGAATGCTTGTAAGTAGCTTAAGGCACTTTCAAAGGAAAGTGATTTTCTCTGAAAGGACAGCATTTAGAAAGTGAAACCACACTCCATTCACTTCGCACAGTGAATTGAAGTGTTGGAACAAGACCACTTCTCTTTCAGAAACAGATATGAGTTTTTTGTGAATGCTTGTAAGTAGCTTAAGGCACTTTCAAAGGAAAGTGATTTTCTCTGAAAGGACAGCATTTAGAAAGTGAAGCAACACTCCATTCACTTCGCACAGTGAATTGAAGTGTTGGAACAGACTGCTTCTCTTTCAGAGAAACGCATGTGAATTTCTATTGAATGCTTGTAAGTAGCTTAAGGCACTTTCAAAGGAAAGTGATTTTCTCAGAAAGGACAGCATTTAGAAAGTGAAGCAGCACTCCATTCACTTCGCACAGTGAATTGAAGTGTTGGAACAGACTGCTTCTCTTTCAGTGAAATTCATGTGAATTTCTGTTGAATGCTGGTAAGTAGCTTAAGGCACTTTCAAAGGAAAGTGATTTTCTCTGAAAGGACAGCATTTAGAAAGTGAAGCAACACTCCATTCACTACGCACAGTGAATTGAAGTGTTGGAACAGACTGCTTCACTTTCAGAAAAATGCATGTGAGTCTCTTGTGAATGCTTGTAAGTAGCTTAAGGCACTTTCAAAGGAAAGTGATTTTCTCTGAAAGGACTGCATTTAGAAAGTGAAGCAACACTCCATTCACTTCGCACAGTGAATTGAAGTGTTGGAACAGACTTCTTCTTTTTCTGAGAAACACATGTGAATTTCTATTGAATGCTTGTAAGTAGCTTAAGGCACTTTCAAAGGAAAGTGATTTTCTCTGAAAGGACAGCTTTTAGAAAGTGAAGCAACATTCCATTCACTACGCACAGTGAATTGAAGTGTTGGAACAGACTGCTTCTCTTTCAGAAAAATGCATGTGAGTTTCTTGTGAATGCTTGTAAGTAGCTTAAGGCACTTTCAAAGGAAAGTGATTTTCTCTGAAAGGACAGCATTTAGAAAGTGAAACAACACTCCATTCACTTCGCACAGTGAATTGAAGTGTTGGAAAAGACCACTTCTCTTTCAGAGAAACAGATATGAGTTTTTTGTGAATGCTTGTAAGTAGCTTAAGGCACTTTCAAAGGAAAGTGATTTTCTCTGAAAGGACAGCATTTAGAAAGTGAAGCAACACTCCATTCACTTCGCACAGTGAATTGAAGTGTTGGAACAGACTGCTTCTCTTTCAGAGAAACGCATGTGAATTTCTATTTAATGCTTGTAAGTAGCTTAAGGCACTTTCAAAGGAAAGTGATTTTCTCAGAAAGGACAGCATTTAGAAAGTGAAGCAACACTCCATTCACTTCGCACAGTGAATTGAAGTGTTGGAACAGACTGCTTCTCTTTCAGAAAAATGCATGTGAGTTTCTTGTGAATGCTTGTAAGTAGCTTAAGGCACTTTCAAAGGAAAGTGATTTTCTCTGAAAGTACAGAATTTAGAAAGTGAAGCAACACTCCATTCACTTCGCACAGTGAATTGAAGTGTTGGAACAGACTGCTTCTTTTTCAGAGAAACGCATGTGAATTTCTGTGGAATGCTTGTAAGTAGCTTAAGGCACTTTCAAAGGAAAGTGATTTTCTCTGAAACGACAGCATTTAGAAAGTGAAGCAGCACTCCATTCACTTCGCACAGTGAATTGAAGTGTTGGAACAGACTGCTTCTCTTTCAGTGAAATGCATGTGAATTTCTGTTGAATGCTTGTAAGCAGCTTAAGACAGTTTCAAAGGAAAGTGATTTTCTCTGAAAGGACAGCATTTAGAAAGTGAAGCAACACTCCATTCACTTCGCACAGTGAATTGAAGTGTTGGAACAGACTGCTTCTCTTTCAGTGAAACACATGTGAATTTCTGTTGAAGGCTTGTAAGTAGCTTAAGGCACTTTCAAAGGAAAGTAATTTTCTCTGAAAGGACAGCATTTAGAAAGTGAAGCAACACTCCATTCACTTCGCACAGTGAATTGAAGTGTTGGAACAGACTGCTTCTCTTTCATAGAAACGCATTTGAGTTTCCTGTGAATGTGTGTAAGTAGCTTAAGGCACTTTCAAAGGAAAGTGATTTTCTCTGAAAGGACAGCATTTAGAAAGTGAAACAACACTCCATTCACTTCGCACAGTGAATTGAAGTGTTGGAACAGACTTCTTCTCTTTCAGAGAAACGCATGTGAATTTCTGTGGAATGCTTGTAAGTAGCTTAAGGCACTTTCAAAGGAAAGTGATTTTCTCAGAAAGGACAGCATTTAGAAAGTGAAACAACACTCCATTCACTTCGCACAGTGAATTGAAGTGTTGGAACAAGACCACTTCTCTTTCAGAAACAGATATGAGTTTTTTGTGAATGCTTGTAAGTAGCTTAAGGCACTTTCAAAGGAAAGTGATTTTCTCTGAAAGGACAGCATTTAGAAAGTGAAGCAACACTCCATTCACTTCGCACAGTGAATTGAAGTGTTGGAACAGACTGCTTCTCTTTCAGAGAAACGCATGTGAATTTCTATTGAATGCTTGTAAGTAGCTTAAGGCACTTTCAAAGGAAAGTGATTTTCTCAGAAAGGACAGCATTTAGAAAGTGAAGCAGCACTCCATTCACTTTGCACAGTGAATTGAAGTGTTGGAACAGACTGCTTCTCTTTCAGTGAAATTCATGTGAATTTCTGTTGAATGCTGGTAAGTAGCTTAAGGCACTTTCAAAGGAAAGTGATTTTCTCTGAAAGGACAGCATTTAGAAAGTGAAACAACACTCCATTCACTTCGCACAGTGAATTGAAGTGTTGGAACAGACCTCTTCTCTTTCAGAGAAACAGATATGAGTTTTTTGTGAATGCTTGTAAGTAGCTTAAGGCACTTTCAAAGGAAAGTGATTTTCTCTGAAAGGACAGCATTTAGAAAGTGAAGCAACACTCCATTCACTTCGCACAGTGAATTGAAGTGTTGGAACAGACTGCTTCTCTTTCAGAGAAACGCATGTGAATTTCTATTGAATGCTTGTAAGTAGCGTAAGGCACTTTCAAAGGAAAGTGATTTTCTCAGAAAGGACAGCATTTAGAAAGTGAAGCAACACTCCATTCACTTCGCACAGTGAATTGAAGTGTTGGAACAGACTGCTTCTCTTTCAGAAAAATGCATGTGAGTTTCTTGTGAATGCTTGTAAGTAGCTTAAGGCACTTTCAAAGGAAAGTGATTTTCTCTGAAAGGACAGCATTTAGAAAGTGAAGCAACACTCCATTCACTTCGCACAGTGAATTGAAGTGTTGGAACAGACTGCTTCTTTTTCAGAGAAACACATGTGAATTTCTATTGAATGCTTGTAAGTAGCTTACGGCACTTTCAAAGGAAAGTGATTTTCTCTGAAAGGACAGCATTTAGAAAGTGAAGCAGCACTCCATTCACTTCGCACAGTGAATTGAAGTGTTGGAACAGACTGCTTCTCTTTCAGTGAAATGCATGTGAATTTCTGTTGAATGCTTGTAAGTAGCTTAAGGCACTTTCAAAGGAAAGTGATTTTCTCTGAAAGGACAGCATTTAGAATGTGAAGCAACACTCCATTCACTTTGCACAGTGAATTGAAGTGTTGGAACAGACTGCTTCTTTTTCAGAGAAACGCATGTGAATTTCTGTGGAATGCTGGTAAGTGGCTTAAGGCACTTTCAAAGGAAAGTGATTTTCTCTGAAAGGACAGCATTTAGAAAGTGAAGCAACACTCCATTCACTTCGCACAGTGAATTGAAATGTTGGAACAGACTGCTTCTCTTTCAGTGAAATGCATGTGAATTTCTGTTGAATGCTTGTAAGTAGCTTAAGGCACTTTCAAAGGAAAGTGATTTTCTCTGAAAGGACAGCATTTAGAAAGTAAAGCAACAGTCCATTCACTTCGCAGAGTGAATTGAAGTGGAACAGACTTCTTCTCTTTCAGAGAAACGCATGTGAATTTCTGTGGAATGCTTGTAAGTAGCTTAAGGCACTTTCAAAGGAAAGTGATTTTCTCTGAAAGGACAGCATTTAGAAAGTGAAACAACACTCCATTCACTTCGCACAGTGAATTGAAGTGTTGGAACAGACCACTTCTCTTTCAGAGAAACAGATATGAGTTTTTTGTGAATGCTTGTAAGTAGCTTAAGGCACTTTCAAAGGAAAGTGATTTTCTCTGAAAGGACAGCATTTAGAAAGTGAAGCAACACTCCATTCACTTCGCACAGTGAATTGAAGTGTTGGAACAGACTGCTTCTCTTTCAGAGAAACGCATGTGAATTTCTATTTAATGCTTGTAAGTAGCTTAAGGCACTTTCAAAGGAAAGTGATTTTCTCAGAAAGGACAGCATTTAGAAAGTGAAGCAACACTCCATTCACTTCGCACAGTGAATTGAAGTGTTGGAACAGACTGCTTCTCTTTCAGAAAAATGCATGTGAGTTTCTTGTGAATGCTTGTAAGTAGCTTAAGGCACTTTCAAAGGAAAGTGATTTTTCTGAAAGTACAGAATTTAGAAAGTGAAGCAACACTCCATTCACTTCGCACAGTGAATTGAAGTGTTGGAACAGACTGCTTCTTTTTCAGAGAAACGCATGTGAATTTCTGTGGAATGCTTGTAAGTAGCTTAAGGCACTTTCAAAGGAAAGTGATTTTCTCTGAAACGACAGCATTTAGAAAGTGAAGCAGCACTCCATTCACTTCGCACAGTGAATTGAAGTGTTGGAACAGACTGCTTCTCTTTCAGTGAAATGCATGTGAATTTCTGTTGAATGCTTGTAAGTAGCTTAGGACACTTTCAAAGGAAAGTGATTTTCTTTGAAAGGACAGCATTTAGAAAGTGAAGCAACACTCCATTCACTTCGCACAGTGAATTGAAGTGTTGGAACAGACTGCTTCTCTTTCAGTGAAACACATGTGAATTTCTGTTGAAGGCTTGTAAGTAGCTTAAGGCACTTTCAAAGGAAAGTGATTTTCTCTGAAAGGACAGCATTTAGAAAGTGAAGCAACACTCCATTCACTACGCACAGTGAATTGAAGTGTTGGAACAGACAGCTTCTCTTTCATAGAAACGCATTTGAGTTTCCTGTGAATGTGTGTAAGTAGCTTAAGGCACTTTCAAAGGAAAGTGATTTTCTCTGAAAGGACAGCATTTAGAAAGTGAAACAACACTCCATTCACTTCGCACAGTGAATTGAAGTGTTGGAACAGACTTCTTCTCTTTCAGAGAAACGCATGTGAATTTCTGTGGAATGCTTGTAAGTAGCTTAAGGCACTTTCAAAGGAAAGTGATTTTCTCTGAAAGGACAGCATTTAGAAAGTGAAACCACACTCCATTCACTTCGCACAGTGAATTGAAGTGTTGGAACAAGACCACTTCTCTTTCAGAAACAGATATGAGTTTTTTGTGAATGCTTGTAAGTAGCTTAAGGCACTTTCAAAGGAAAGTGATTTTCTCTGAAAGGACAGCATTTAGAAAGTGAAGCAACACTCCATTCACTTCGCACAGTGAATTGAAGTGTTGGAACAGACTGCTTCTCTTTCAGAGAAACGCATGTGAATTTCTATTGAATGCTTGTAAGTAGCTTAAGGCACTTTCAAAGGAAAGTGATTTTCTCAGAAAGGACAGCATTTAGAAAGTGAAGCAGCACTCCATTCACTTCGCACAGTGAATTGAAGTGTTGGAACAGACTGCTTCTCTTTCAGTGAAATTCATGTGAATTTCTGTTGAATGCTGGTAAGTAGCTTAAGGCACTTTCAAAGGAAAGTGATTTTCTGTGAAAGGACAGCATTTAGAAAGTGAAGCAACACTCCATTCACTACGCACAGTGAATTGAAGTGTTGGAACAGACTGCTTCACTTTCAGAAAAATGCATGTGAGTCTCTTGTGAATGCTTGTAAGTAGCTTAAGGCACTTTCAAAGGAAAGTGATTTTCTCTGAAAGGACTGCATTTAGAAAGTGAAGCAACACTCCATTCACTTCGCACAGTGAATTGAAGTGTTGGAACAGACTTCTTCTTTTTCTGAGAAACACATGTGAATTTCTATTGAATGCTTGTAAGTAGCTTAAGGCACTTTCAAAGGAAAGTGATTTTCTCTGAAAGGACAGCTTTTAGAAAGTGAAGCAACATTCCATTCACTACGCACAGTGAATTGAAGTGTTGGAACAGACTGCTTCTCTTTCAGAAAAATGCATGTGAGTTTCTTGTGAATGCTTGTAAGTAGCTTAAGGCACTTTCAAAGGAAAGTGATTTTCTCTGAAAGGACAGCATTTAGAAAGTGAAACAACACTCCATTCACTTCGCACAGTGAATTGAAGTGTTGGAAAAGACCACTTCTCTTTCAGAGAAACAGATATGAGTTTTTTGTGAATGCTTGTAAGTAGCTTAAGGCACTTTCAAAGGAAAGTGATTTTCTCTGAAAGGACAGCATTTAGAAAGTGAAGCAACACTCCATTCACTTCGCACAGTGAATTGAAGTGTTGGAACAGACTGCTTCTCTTTCAGAGAAACGCATGTGAATTTCTATTTAATGCTTGTAAGTAGCTTAAGGCACTTTCAAAGGAAAGTGATTTTCTCAGAAAGGACAGCATTTAGAAAGTGAAGCAACACTCCATTCACTTCGCACAGTGAATTGAAGTGTTGGAACAGACTGCTTCTCTTTCAGAAAAATGCATGTGAGTTTCTTGTGAATGCTTGTAAGTAGCTTAAGGCACTTTCAAAGGAAAGTGATTTTCTCTGAAAGTACAGAATTTAGAAAGTGAAGCAACACTCCATTCACTTCGCACAGTGAATTGAAGTGTTGGAACAGACTGCTTCTTTTTCAGAGAAACGCATGTGAATTTCTGTGGAATGCTTGTAAGTAGCTTAAGGCACTTTCAAAGGAAAGTGATTTTCTCTGAAACGACAGCATTTAGAAAGTGAAGCAGCACTCCATTCACTTCGCACAGTGAATTGAAGTGTTGGAACAGACTGCTTCTCTTTCAGTGAAATGCATGTGAATTTCTGTTGAATGCTTGTAAGCAGCTTAAGACAGTTTCAAAGGAAAGTGATTTTCTCTGAAAGGACAGCATTTAGAAAGTGAAGCAACACTCCATTCACTTCGCACAGTGAATTGAAGTGTTGGAACAGACTGCTTCTCTTTCAGTGAAACACATGTGAATTTCTGTTGAAGGCTTGTAAGTAGCTTAAGGCACTTTCAAAGGAAAGTAATTTTCTCTGAAAGGACAGCATTTAGAAAGTGAAGCAACACTCCATTCACTTCGCACAGTGAATTGAAGTGTTGGAACAGACTGCTTCTCTTTCATAGAAACGCATTTGAGTTTCCTGTGAATGTGTGTAAGTAGCTTAAGGCACTTTCAAAGGAAAGTGATTTTCTCTGAAAGGACAGCATTTAGAAAGTGAAACAACACTCCATTCACTTCGCACAGTGAATTGAAGTGTTGGAACAGACTTCTTCTCTTTCAGAGAAACGCATGTGAATTTCTGTGGAATGCTTGTAAGTAGCTTAAGGCACTTTCAAAGGAAAGTGATTTTCTCAGAAAGGACAGCATTTAGAAAGTGAAACAACACTCCATTCACTTCGCACAGTGAATTGAAGTGTTGGAACAAGACCACTTCTCTTTCAGAAACAGATATGAGTTTTTTGTGAATGCTTGTAAGTAGCTTAAGGCACTTTCAAAGGAAAGTGATTTTCTCTGAAAGGACAGCATTTAGAAAGTGAAGCAACACTCCATTCACTTCGCACAGTGAATTGAAGTGTTGGAACAGACTGCTTCTCTTTCAGAGAAACGCATGTGAATTTCTATTGAATGCTTGTAAGTAGCTTAAGGCACTTTCAAAGGAAAGTGATTTTCTCAGAAAGGACAGCATTTAGAAAGTGAAGCAGCACTCCATTCACTTTGCACAGTGAATTGAAGTGTTGGAACAGACTGCTTCTCTTTCAGTGAAATTCATGTGAATTTCTGTTGAATGCTGGTAAGTAGCTTAAGGCACTTTCAAAGGAAAGTGATTTTCTCTGAAAGGACAGCATTTAGAAAGTGAAACAACACTCCATTCACTTCGCACAGTGAATTGAAGTGTTGGAACAGACCTCTTCTCTTTCAGAGAAACAGATATGAGTTTTTTGTGAATGCTTGTAAGTAGCTTAAGGCACTTTCAAAGGAAAGTGATTTTCTCTGAAAGGACAGCATTTAGAAAGTGAAGCAACACTCCATTCACTTCGCACAGTGAATTGAAGTGTTGGAACAGACTGCTTCTCTTTCAGAGAAACGCATGTGAATTTCTATTGAATGCTTGTAAGTAGCGTAAGGCACTTTCAAAGGAAAGTGATTTTCTCAGAAAGGACAGCATTTAGAAAGTGAAGCAACACTCCATTCACTTCGCACAGTGAATTGAAGTGTTGGAACAGACTGCTTCTCTTTCAGAAAAATGCATGTGAGTTTCTTGTGAATGCTTGTAAGTAGCTTAAGGCACTTTCAAAGGAAAGTGATTTTCTCTGAAAGGACAGCATTTAGAAAGTGAAGCAACACTCCATTCACTTCGCACAGTGAATTGAAGTGTTGGAACAGACTGCTTCTTTTTCAGAGAAACACATGTGAATTTCTATTGAATGCTTGTAAGTAGCTTAAGGCACTTTCAAAGGAAAGTGATTTTCTCTGAAAAGACAGCATTTAGAAAGTGAAGCAACACTCCATTCACTACGCACAGTGAATTGAAGTGTTGGAACAGACTGCTTCTCTTTCAGAAAAATGCATGTGAGTCTCTTGTGAATGCTTGTAAGTAGCTTAAGGCACTTTCAAAGGAAAGTGATTTTCTCTGAAAGGACTGCATTTAGAAAGTGAAGCAACACTCCATTCACTTCGCACAGTGAATTGAAGTGTTGGAACAGACTTCTTCTTTTTCAGAGAAACACATGTGAATTTCTATTGAATGCTTGTAAGTAGCTTAAGGCACTTTCAAAGGAAAGTGATTTTCTCTGAAAGGACAGCTTTTAGAAAGTGAAGCAACACTCCATTCACTACGCACAGTGAATTGAAGTGTTGGAACAGACTGCTTCTCTTTCAGAAAAATGCATGTGAGTTTCTTGTGAATGCTTGTAAGTAGCTTAAGACACTTTCAAAGGAAAGTGATTTTCTCTGAAAGGACAGCATTTAGAAAGTGAAGCAACACTCCATTCACTTCGCACAGTGAATTGAAGTGATGGAACAGACTGCTTCTTTTTCAGAGAAACGCATGTGAACTTCTGTGGAATGCTTGCAAGTAGCTTAAGGCACTTTCAAAGGAAAGTGATTTTCTCTGAAAGGACAGCATTTAGAAAGTGATGCAACACTCCATTCACTTCGCACAGTGAATTGAAGTGTTGGAACAGACCACTTCTCTTTCAGAGAAACAGATATGAGTTTTTTGTGAATGCTTGTAAGTAGCTTAAGGCACTTTCAAAGGAAAGTGATTTTCTCTGAAAGGACAGCATTTAGAAAGTGAAGCAACACTCCATTCACTTCGCACAGTAAATTGAAGTGTTGGAACAGACTTCTTCTTTTTCAGAGAAACACATGTGAATTTCTATTGAATGCTTGTAAGTAGCTTAAGGCACTTTCAAAGGAAAGTGATTTTCTCTGAAAGGACAGCTTTTAGAAAGTGAAGCAACATTCCATTCACTACGCACAGTGAATTGAAGTGTTGGAACAGACTGCTTCTCTTTCAGAAAAATGCATGTGAGTTTCTTGTGAATGCTTGTAAGTAGCTTAAGGCACTTTCAAAGGAAAGTGATTTTCTCTGAAAGGACAGCATTTAGAAAGTGAAACAACACTCCATTCACTTCGCACAGTGAATTGAAGTGTTGGAAAAGACCACTTCTCTTTCAGAGAAACAGATATGAGTTTTTTGTGAATGCTTGTAAGTAGCTTAAGGCACTTTCAAAGGAAAGTGATTTTCTCTGAAAGGACAGCATTTAGAAAGTGAAGCAACACTCCATTCACTTCGCACAGTGAATTGAAGTGTTGGAACAGACTGCTTCTCTTTCAGAGAAACGCATGTGAATTTCTATTTAATGCTTGTAAGTAGCTTAAGGCACTTTCAAAGGAAAGTGATTTTCTCAGAAAGGACAGCATTTAGAAAGTGAAGCAATACTCCATTCACTTCGCACAGTGAATTGAAGTGTTGGAACAGACTGCTTCTCTTTCAGAAAAATGCATGTGAGTTTCTTGTGAATGCTTGTAAGTAGCTTAAGGCACTTTCAAAGGAAAGTGATTTTCTCTGAAAGTACAGAATTTAGAAAGTGAAGCAACACTCCATTCACTTCGCACAGTGAATTGAAGTGTTGGAACAGACTGCTTCTTTTTCAGAGAAACGCATGTGAATTTCTGTGGAATGCTTGTAAGTAGCTTAAGGCACTTTCAAAGGAAAGTGATTTTCTCTGAAACGACAGCATTTAGAAAGTGAAGCAGCACTCCATTCACTTCGCACAGTGAATTGAAGTGTTGGAACAGACTGCTTCTCTTTCAGTGAAATGCATGTGAATTTCTGTTGAATGCTTGTAAGCAGCTTAAGACACTTTCAAAGGAAAGTGATTTTCTCTGAAAGGACAGCATTTAGAAAGTGAAGCAACACTCCATTCACTTCGCACAGTGAATTGAAGTGTTGGAACAGACTGCTTCTCTTTCAGTGAAACACATGTGAATTTCTGTTGAAGGCTTGTAAGTAGCTTAAGGCACTTTCAAAGGAAAGTGATTTTCTCTGAAAGGACAGCATTTAGAAAGTGAAGCAACACTCCATTCACTTCGCACAGTGAATTGAAGTGTTGGAACAGACTGCTTCTCTTTCATAGAAACGCATTTGAGTTTCCTGTGAATGTGTGTAAGTAGCTTAAGGCACTTTCAAAGGAAAGTGATTTTCTCTGAAAGGACAGCATTTAGAAAGTGAAACAACACTCCATTCACTTCGCACAGTGAATTGAAGTGTTGGAACAGACTTCTTCTCTTTCAGAGAAACGCATGTGAATTTCTGTGGAATGCTTGTAAGTAGCTTAAGGCACTTTCAAAGGAAAGTGATTTTCTCAGAAAGGACAGCATTTAGAAAGTGAAACAACACTCCATTCACTTCGCACAGTGAATTGAAGTGTTGGAACAAGACCACTTCTCTTTCAGAAACAGATATGAGTTTTTTGTGAATGCTTGTAAGTAGCTTAAGGCACTTTCAAAGGAAAGTGATTTTCTCTGAAAGGACAGCATTTAGAAAGTGAAGCAACACTCCATTCACTTCGCACAGTGAATTGAAGTGTTGGAACAGACTGCTTCTCTTTCAGAGAAACGCATGTGAATTTCTATTGAATGCTTGTAAGTAGCTTAAGGCACTTTCAAAGGAAAGTGATTTTCTCAGAAAGGACAGCATTTAGAAAGTGAAGCAGCACTCCATTCACTTTGCACAGTGAATTGAAGTGTTGGAACAGACTGCTTCTCTTTCAGTGAAATTCATGTGAATTTCTGTTGAATGCTGGTAAGTAGCTTAAGGCACTTTCAAAGGAAAGTGATTTTCTCTGAAAGGACAGCATTTAGAAAGTGAAACAACACTCCATTCACTTCGCACAGTGAATTGAAGTGTTGGAACAGACCACTTCTCTTTCAGAGAAACAGATATGAGTTTTTTGTGAATGCTTGTAAGTAGCTTAAGGCACTTTCAAAGGAAAGTGATTTTCTCTGAAAGGACAGCATTTAGAAAGTGAAGCAACACTCCATTCACTTCGCACAGTGAATTGAAGTGTTGGAACAGACTGCTTCTCTTTCAGAGAAACGCATGTGAATTTCTATTGAATGCTTGTAAGTAGCGTAAGGCACTTTCAAAGGAAAGTGATTTTCTCAGAAAGGACAGCATTTAGAAAGTGAAGCAACACTCCATTCAGTTCGCACAGTGAATTGAAGTGTTGGAACAGACTGCTTCTCTTTCAGAAAAATGCATGTGAGTTTCTTGTGAATGCTTGTAAGTAGCTTAAGGCACTTTCAAAGGAAAGTGATTTTCTCTGAAAGGACAGCATTTAGAAAGTGAAGCAACACTCCATTCACTTCGCACAGTGAATTGAAGTGTTGGAACAGACTGCTTCTTTTTCAGAGAAACACATGTGAATTTCTATTGAATGCTTGTAAGTAGCTTAAGGCACTTTCAAAGGAAAGTGATTTTCTCTGAAAAGACAGCATTTAGAAAGTGATGCAACACTCCATTCACTACGCACAGTGAATTGAAGTGTTGGAACAGACTGCTTCTCTTTCAGAAAAATGCATGTGAGTCTCTTGTGAATGCTTGTAAGTAGCTTAAGGCACTTTCAAAGGAAAGTGATTTTCTCTGAAAGGACTGCATTTAGAAAGTGAAGCAACACTCCATTCACTTCGCACAGTGAATTGAAGTGTTGGAACAGACTTCTTCTTTTTCAGAGAAACACATGTGAATTTCTATTGAATGCTTGTAAGTAGCTTAAGGCACTTTCAAAGGAAAGTGATTTTCTCTGAAAGGACAGCTTTTAGAAAGTGAAGCAACACTCCATTCACTACGCACAGTGAATTGAAGTGTTGGAACAGACTGCTTCTCTTTCAGAAAAATGCATGTGAGTTTCTTGTGAATGCTTGTAAGTAGCTTAAGGCACTTTCAAAGGAAAGTGATTTTCTCTGAAAGGACAGCATTTAGAAAGTGAAGCAACACTCCATTCACTTCGCACAGTGAATTGAAGTGATGGAACAGACTGCTTCTTTTTCAGAGAAACGCATGTGAACTTCTGTGGAATGCTTGCAAGTAGCTTAAGGCACTTTCAAAGGAAAGTGATTTTCTCTGAAAGGACAGCATTTAGAAAGTGATGCAACACTCCATTCACTTCGCACAGTGAATTGAAGTGTTGGAACAGACCACTTCTCTTTCAGAGAAACAGATATGAGTTTTTTGTGAATGCTTGTAAGTAGCTTAAGGCACTTTCAAAGGAAAGTGATTTTCTCTGAAAGGACAGCATTTAGAAAGTGAAGCAACACTCCATTCACTTCGCACAGTGAATTGAAGTGTTGGAACAGACTGCTTCTCTTTCAGAGAAATGCATGTGAATTTCTATTTAATGCTTGTAAGTAGCTTAAGGCACTTTCAAAGGAAAGTGATTTTCTCAGAAAAGACAGCATTTAGAAAGTGAAGCAACACTCCATTCACTTCGCACAGTGAATTGAAGTGTTGGAACAGACTGCTTCTCTTTCAGAAAAATGCATGTGAGTTTCTTGTGAATGCTTGTAAGTAGCTTAAGGCACTTTCAAAGGAAAGTGATTTTCTCTGAAAGTACAGAATTTAGAAAGTGAAGCAACACTCCATTCACTTCGCACAGTGAATTGAAGTGTTGGAACAGACTGCTTCTTTTTCAGAGAAACGCATGTGAATTTCTGTGGAATGCTTGTAAGTAGCTTAAGGCACTTTCAGAGGAAAGTGATTTTCTCTGAAACGACAGCATTTAGAAAGTGAAGCAGCACTCCATTCACTTCGCACAGTGAATTGAAGTGTTGGAACAGACTTCTTCTCTTTCAGAGAAACGCATGTGAATTTCTGTGGAATGCTTCTAAGTAGCTTAAGGCACTTTCAAAGGAAAGTGATTTTCTCAGAAAGGACAGCATTTAGAAAGTGAAACAACACTCCATTCACTTCGCACAGTGAATTGAAGTGTTGGAACAAGACCACTTCTCTTTCAGAAACAGATATGAGTTTTTTGTGAATGCTTGTAAGTAGCTTAAGGCACTTTCAAAGGAAAGTGATTTTCTCTGAAAGGACAGCATTTAGAAAGTGAAGCAACACTCCATTCACTTCGCACAGTGAATTGAAGTGTTGGAACAGACTGCTTCTCTTTCAGAGAAACGCATGTGAATTTCTATTGAATGCTTGTAAGTAGCTTAAGGCACTTTCAAAGGAAAGTGATTTTCTCAGAAAGGACAGCATTTAGAAAGTGAAGCAGCACTCCATTCACTTCGCACAGTGAATTGAAGTGTTGGAACTGACTGCTTCTCTTTCAGTGAAATTCATGTGAATTTCTGTTGAATGCTGGTAAGTAGCTTAAGGCACTTTCAAAGGAAAGTGATTTTCTCTGAAAGGACAGCTTTTAGAAAGTGAAGCAACATTCCATTCACTACGCACAGTGAATTGAAGTGTTGGAACAGACTGCTTCTCTTTCAGAAAAATGCATGTGAGTTTCTTGTGAATGCTTGTAAGTAGCTTAAGGCACTTTCAAAGGAAAGTGATTTTCTCTGAAAGGACAGCATTTAGAAAGTGAAACAACACTCCATTCACTTCGCACAGTGAATTGAAGTGTTGGAAAAGACCACTTCTCTTTCAGAGAAACAGATATGAGTTTTTTGTGAATGCTTGTAAGTAGCTTAAGGCACTTTCAAAGGAAAGTGATTTTCTCTGAAAGGACAGCATTTAGAAAGTGAAGCAACACTCCATTCACTTCGCACAGTGAATTGAAGTGTTGGAACAGACTGCTTCTCTTTCAGAGAAACGCATGTGAATTTCTATTTAATGCTTGTAAGTAGCTTAAGGCACTTTCAAAGGAAAGTGATTTTCTCAGAAAGGACAGCATTTAGAAAGTGAAGCAATACTCCATTCACTTCGCACAGTGAATTGAAGTGTTGGAACAGACTGCTTCTCTTTCAGAAAAATGCATGTGAGTTTCTTGTGAATGCTTGTAAGTAGCTTAAGGCACTTTCAAAGGAAAGTGATTTTCTCTGAAAGTACAGAATTTAGAAAGTGAAGCAACACTCCATTCACTTCGCACAGTGAATTGAAGTGTTGGAACAGACTGCTTCTTTTTCAGAGAAACGCATGTGAATTTCTGTGGAATGCTTGTAAGTAGCTTAAGGCACTTTCAAAGGAAAGTGATTTTCTCTGAAACGACAGCATTTAGAAAGTGAAGCAGCACTCCATTCACTTCGCACAGTGAATTGAAGTGTTGGAACAGACTGCTTCTCTTTCAGTGAAATGCATGTGAATTTCTGTTGAATGCTTGTAAGCAGCTTAAGACACTTTCAAAGGAAAGTGATTTTCTCTGAAAGGACAGCATTTAGAAAGTGAAGCAACACTCCATTCACTTCGCACAGTGAATTGAAGTGTTGGAACAGACTGCTTCTCTTTCAGTGAAACACATGTGAATTTCTGTTGAAGGCTTGTAAGTAGCTTAAGGCACTTTCAAAGGAAAGTGATTTTCTCTGAAAGGACAGCATTTAGAAAGTGAAGCAACACTCCATTCACTTCGCACAGTGAATTGAAGTGTTGGAACAGACTGCTTCTCTTTCATAGAAACGCATTTGAGTTTCCTGTGAATGTGTGTAAGTAGCTTAAGGCACTTTCAAAGGAAAGTGATTTTCTCTGAAAGGACAGCATTTAGAAAGTGAAACAACACTCCATTCACTTCGCACAGTGAATTGAAGTGTTGGAACAGACTTCTTCTCTTTCAGAGAAACGCATGTGAATTTCTGTGGAATGCTTGTAAGTAGCTTAAGGCACTTTCAAAGGAAAGTGATTTTCTCAGAAAGGACAGCATTTAGAAAGTGAAACAACACTCCATTCACTTCGCACAGTGAATTGAAGTGTTGGAACAAGACCACTTCTCTTTCAGAAACAGATATGAGTTTTTTGTGAATGCTTGTAAGTAGCTTAAGGCACTTTCAAAGGAAAGTGATTTTCTCTGAAAGGACAGCATTTAGAAAGTGAAGCAACACTCCATTCACTTCGCACAGTGAATTGAAGTGTTGGAACAGACTGCTTCTCTTTCAGAGAAACGCATGTGAATTTCTATTGAATGCTTGTAAGTAGCTTAAGGCACTTTCAAAGGAAAGTGATTTTCTCAGAAAGGACAGCATTTAGAAAGTGAAGCAGCACTCCATTCACTTTGCACAGTGAATTGAAGTGTTGGAACAGACTGCTTCTCTTTCAGTGAAATTCATGTGAATTTCTGTTGAATGCTGGTAAGTAGCTTAAGGCACTTTCAAAGGAAAGTGATTTTCTCTGAAAGGACAGCATTTAGAAAGTGAAACAACACTCCATTCACTTCGCACAGTGAATTGAAGTGTTGGAACAGACCACTTCTCTTTCAGAGAAACAGATATGAGTTTTTTGTGAATGCTTGTAAGTAGCTTAAGGCACTTTCAAAGGAAAGTGATTTTCTCTGAAAGGACAGCATTTAGAAAGTGAAGCAACACTCCATTCACTTCGCACAGTGAATTGAAGTGTTGGAACAGACTGCTTCTCTTTCAGAGAAACGCATGTGAATTTCTATTGAATGCTTGTAAGTAGCGTAAGGCACTTTCAAAGGAAAGTGATTTTCTCAGAAAGGACAGCATTTAGAAAGTGAAGCAACACTCCATTCAGTTCGCACAGTGAATTGAAGTGTTGGAACAGACTGCTTCTCTTTCAGAAAAATGCATGTGAGTTTCTTGTGAATGCTTGTAAGTAGCTTAAGGCACTTTCAAAGGAAAGTGATTTTCTCTGAAAGGACAGCATTTAGAAAGTGAAGCAACACTCCATTCACTTCGCACAGTGAATTGAAGTGTTGGAACAGACTGCTTCTTTTTCAGAGAAACACATGTGAATTTCTATTGAATGCTTGTAAGTAGCTTAAGGCACTTTCAAAGGAAAGTGATTTTCTCTGAAAAGACAGCATTTAGAAAGTGATGCAACACTCCATTCACTACGCACAGTGAATTGAAGTGTTGGAACAGACTGCTTCTCTTTCAGAAAAATGCATGTGAGTCTCTTGTGAATGCTTGTAAGTAGCTTAAGGCACTTTCAAAGGAAAGTGATTTTCTCTGAAAGGACTGCATTTAGAAAGTGAAGCAACACTCCATTCACTTCGCACAGTGAATTGAAGTGTTGGAACAGACTTCTTCTTTTTCAGAGAAACACATGTGAATTTCTATTGAATGCTTGTAAGTAGCTTAAGGCACTTTCAAAGGAAAGTGATTTTCTCTGAAAGGACAGCTTTTAGAAAGTGAAGCAACACTCCATTCACTACGCACAGTGAATTGAAGTGTTGGAACAGACTGCTTCTCTTTCAGAAAAATGCATGTGAGTTTCTTGTGAATGCTTGTAAGTAGCTTAAGGCACTTTCAAAGGAAAGTGATTTTCTCTGAAAGGACAGCATTTAGAAAGTGAAGCAACACTCCATTCACTTCGCACAGTGAATTGAAGTGATGGAACAGACTGCTTCTTTTTCAGAGAAACGCATGTGAACTTCTGTGGAATGCTTGCAAGTAGCTTAAGGCACTTTCAAAGGAAAGTGATTTTCTCTGAAAGGACAGCATTTAGAAAGTGATGCAACACTCCATTCACTTCGCACAGTGAATTGAAGTGTTGGAACAGACCACTTCTCTTTCAGAGAAACAGATATGAGTTTTTTGTGAATGCTTGTAAGTAGCTTAAGGCACTTTCAAAGGAAAGTGATTTTCTCTGAAAGGACAGCATTTAGAAAGTGAAGCAACACTCCATTCACTTCGCACAGTGAATTGAAGTGTTGGAACAGACTGCTTCTCTTTCAGAGAAATGCATGTGAATTTCTATTTAATGCTTGTAAGTAGCTTAAGGCACTTTCAAAGGAAAGTGATTTTCTCAGAAAAGACAGCATTTAGAAAGTGAAGCAACACTCCATTCACTTCGCACAGTGAATTGAAGTGTTGGAACAGACTGCTTCTCTTTCAGAAAAATGCATGTGAGTTTCTTGTGAATGCTTGTAAGTAGCTTAAGGCACTTTCAAAGGAAAGTGATTTTCTCTGAAAGTACAGAATTTAGAAAGTGAAGCAACACTCCATTCACTTCGCACAGTGAATTGAAGTGTTGGAACAGACTGCTTCTTTTTCAGAGAAACGCATGTGAATTTCTGTGGAATGCTTGTAAGTAGCTTAAGGCACTTTCAGAGGAAAGTGATTTTCTCTGAAACGACAGCATTTAGAAAGTGAAGCAGCACTCCATTCACTTCGCACAGTGAATTGAAGTGTTGGAACAGACTTCTTCTCTTTCAGAGAAACGCATGTGAATTTCTGTGGAATGCTTGTAAGTAGCTTAAGGCACTTTCAAAGGAAAGTGATTTTCTCAGAAAGGACAGCATTTAGAAAGTGAAACAACACTCCATTCACTTCGCACAGTGAATTGAAGTGTTGGAACAAGACCACTTCTCTTTCAGAAACAGATATGAGTTTTTTGTGAATGCTTGTAAGTAGCTTAAGGCACTTTCAAAGGAAAGTGATTTTCTCTGAAAGGACAGCATTTAGAAAGTGAAGCAACACTCCATTCACTTCGCACAGTGAATTGAAGTGTTGGAACAGACTGCTTCTCTTTCAGAGAAACGCATGTGAATTTCTATTGAATGCTTGTAAGTAGCTTAAGGCACTTTCAAAGGAAAGTGATTTTCTCAGAAAGGACAGCATTTAGAAAGTGAAGCAGCACTCCATTCACTTCGCACAGTGAATTGAAGTGTTGGAACTGACTGCTTCTCTTTCAGTGAAATTCATGTGAATTTCTGTTGAATGCTGGTAAGTAGCTTAAGGCACTTTCAAAGGAAAGTGATTTTCTCTGAAAGGACAGCATTTAGAAAGTGAAACAACACTCCATTCACTTCGCACAGTGAATTGAAGTGTTGGAACAGACCACTTCTCTTTCAGAGAAACAGATATGAGTTTTTTGTGAATGCTTGTAAGTAGCTTAAGGCACTTTCAAAGGAAAGTGATTTTCTCTGAAAGGACAGCATTTAGAAAGTGAAGCAACACTCCATTCACTTCGCACAGTGAATTGAAGTGTTGGAACAGACTGCTTCTCTTTCAGAGAAACGCATGTGAATTTCTATTGAATGCTTGTAAGTAGCTTAAGGCACTTTCAAAGGAAAGTGATTTTCTCAGAAAGGACAGCATTTAGAAAGTGAAGCAACACTCCATTCAGTTCGCACAGTGAATTGAAGTGTTGGAACAGACTGCTTCTCTTTCAGAAAAATGCATGTGAGTTTCTTGTGAATGCTTGTAAGTAGCTTAAGGCACTTTCAAAGGAAAGTGATTTTCTCTGAAAGGACAGCATTTAGAAAGTGAAGCAACACTCCATTCACTTCGCACAGTGAATTGAAGTGTTGGAACAGACTGCTTCTTTTTCAGAGAAACACATGTGAATTTCTATTGAATGCTTGTAAGTAGCTTAAGGCACTTTCAAAGGAAAGTGATTTTCTCTGAAAAGACAGCATTTAGAAAGTGAAGCAACACTCCATTCACTACGCACAGTGAATTGAAGTGTTGGAACAGACTGCTTCTCTTTCAGAAAAATGCATGTGAGTCTCTTGTGAATGCTTGTAAGTAGCTTAAGGCACTTTCAAAGGAAAGTGATTTTCTCTGAAAGGACTGCATTTAGAAAGTGAAGCAACACTCCATTCACTTCGCACAGTGAATTGAAGTGTTGGAACAGACTTCTTCTTTTTCAGAGAAACACATGTGAATTTCTATTGAATGCTTGTAAGTAGCTTAAGGCACTTTCAAAGGAAAGTGATTTTCTCTGAAAGGACAGCTTTTAGAAAGTGAAGCAACACTCCATTCACTACGCACAGTGAATTGAAGTGTTGGAACAGACTGCTTCTCTTTCAGAAAAATGCATGTGAGTCTCTTGTGAATGCTTGTAAGTAGCTTAAGGCACTTTCAAAGGAAAGTGATTTTCTGTGAAAGGACTGCATTTAGAAAGTTAAGCAACACTCCATTCACTTCGCACAGTGAATTGAAGTGTTGGAACAGACTTCTTCTTTTTCAGAGAAACACATGTGAATTTCTATTGAATGCTTGTAAGTAGCTTAAGGCACTTTCAAAGGAAAGTGATTTTCTCTGAAAGGACAGCTTTTAGAAAGTGAAGCAACACTCCATTCACTACGCACAGTGAATTGAAGTGTTGGAACAGACTGCTTCTCTTTCAGAAAAATGCATGTGAGTTTCTTGTGAATGCTTGTAAGTAGCTTAAGGCACTTTCAAAGGAAAGTGATTTTCTCTGAAAGGACAGCATTTAGAAAGTGAAGCAACACTCCATTCACTTCGCACAGTGAATTGAAGTGATGGAACAGACTGCTTCTTTTTCAGAGAAACGCATGTGAATTTCTGTGGAATGCTTGCAAGTAGCTTAAGGCACTTTCAAAGGAAAGTGATTTTCTCTGAAAGGACAGCATTTAGAAAGTGATGCAACACTCCATGCACTTCGCACAGTGAATTGAAGTGTTGGAACAGACTGCTTCTCTTTAAGCGAAACGCATGTGAATTTCTGTTGAATGCTTGTAAGTAGCTTAAGGCACTTTCAAAGGAAAGTGATTTTCTCTGAAAGGACAGCATTTAGAAAGTGAAGCAACACTCCATTCACTTCGCACAGTGAATTGAATTGTTGGAACAGACAGCTTCTCTTTCATAGAAACGCATTTGAGTTTCCTGTGAATGTGTGCAAGTAGCTTAAGGCACTTTCAAAGGAAAGTGATTTTCTCTGAAAGGACAGCATTTAGAAAGTGAAACAACACTCCATTCACTTCGCACAGTGAATTGAAGTGGAACAGACTTCTTCTCTTTCAGAGAAACGCATGTGAATTTCTGTGGAATGCTTGTAAGTAGCTTAAGGCACTTTCAAAGGAAAGTGATTTTCTCTGAAAGGACAGCATTTAGAAAGTGAAACAACACTCCATTCACTTCGCACAGTGAATTGAAGTGTTGGAACAGACCACTTCTCTTTCAGAGAAACAGATATGAGTTTTTTGTGAATGCTTGTAAGTAGCTTAAGGCACTTTCAAAGGAAAGTGATTTTCTCTGAAAGGACAGTATTTAGAAAGTGAAGCAAGACTCCATTCACTTCGCACAGTGAATTGAAGTGTTGGAACAGACTGCTTCTCTTTCAGAGAAACGCATGTGAATTTCTATTGAATGCTTGTAAGTAGCTTAAGGCACTTTCAAAGGAAAGTGATTTTCTCAGAAAGGACAGCATTTAGAAAGTGAAGCAACACTCCATTCACTACGCACAGTGAATTGAAGTGTTGGAACAGACTGCTTCTCTTTCAGAAAAATGCATGTGAGTTTCTTGTGAATGCTTGTAAGTAGCTTAAGGCACTTTCAAAGGAAAGTGATTTTCTCTGAAAGGACAGCATTTAGAAAGTGAAGCAACACTCCATTCACTTCGCACAGTGAATTGAAGTGTTGGAACAGACTGCTTCTTTTTCAGAGAAACACATGTGAATTTCTATTGAATGCTTGTAAGTAGCTTAAGGCACTTTCAAAGGAAAGTGATTTTCTCTGAAAGGACAGCATTTAGAAAGTGAAGCAACACTCCATTCACTACGCACAGTGAATTGAAGTGTTGGAACAGACTGCTTCTCTTTCAGAAAAATGCATGTGAGTCTCTTGTGAATGCTTGTAAGTAGCTTAAGGCACTTTCAAAGGAAAGTGATTTTCTCTGAAAGGACTGCATTTAGAAAGTGAAGCAACACTCCATTCACTTCGCACAGTGAATTGAAGTGTTGGAACAGACTTCTTCTTTTTCAGAGAAACACATGTGAATTTCTATTGAATGCTTGTAAGTAGCTTAAGGCACTTTCAAAGGAAAGTGATTTTCTCTGAAAGGACAGCTTTTAGAAAGTGAAGCAACTCTCCATTCACTACGCACAGTGAATTGAAGTGTTGGAACAGACTGCTTCTCTTTCAGAAAAATGCATGTGAGTTTCTTGTGAATGCTTGTAAGTAGCTTAAGGCACTTTCAAAGGAAAGTGATTTTCTCTGAAAGGACAGCATTTAGAAAGTGAAGCAACACTCCATTCACTTCGCACAGTGAATTGAAGTGTTGGAACAGTCCACTTCTCTTTCAGAGAAACAGATATGAGTTTTTTGTGAATGCTTGTAAGTAGCTTAAGGCACTTTCAAAGGAAAGTGATTTTCTCTGAAAGGACAGCATTTAGAAAGTGAAGCAACACTCCATTCACTTCGCACAGTGAATTGAAGTGTTGGAACAGACTGCTTCTCTTTCAGAGAAACGCATGTGAATTTCTATTTAATGCTTGTATGTAGCTTAAGGCACTTTCAAAGGAAAGTGATTTTCTCAGAAAGGACAGCATTTAGAAAGTGAAGCAACACTCCATTCACTTCGCACAGTGAATTGGAGTGTTGGAACAGACTGCTTCTCTTTCAGAAAAATGCATGTGAGTTTCTTGTGAATGCTTGTAAGTAGCTTAAGGCACTTTCAAAGGAAAGTGATTTTCTCTGAAAGGACAGCATTTAGAAAGTGAAGCAACACTCCATTCACTTCGCACAGTGAATTGAAGTGTTGGAACAGACTGCTTCTTTTTCAGAGAAACACATGTGAATTTCTATTGAATGCTTGTAAGTAGCTTAAGGCACTTTCAAAGGAAAGTGATTTTCTCTGAAAAGACAGCATTTAGAAAGTGAAGCAACACTCCATTCACTACGCACAGTGAATTGAAGTGTTGGAACAGACTGCTTCTCTTTCAGAAAAATGCATGTGAGTCTCTTGTGAATGCTTGTAAGTAGCTTAAGGCACTTTCAAAGGAAAGTGATTTTCTCTGAAAGGACTGCATTTAGAAAGTGAAGCAACACTGCATTCACTTCGCACAGTGAATTGAAGTGTTGGAACAGACTTCTTCTTTTTCAGAGAAACACATGTGAATTTCTATTGAATGCTTGTAAATAGCTTAAGGCACTTTCAAAGGAAAGTGATTTTCTCTGAAAGGACAGGTTTTAGAAAGTGAAGCAACACTCCATTCACTACGCACAGTGAATTGAAGTGTTGGAACAGACTGCTTCTCTTTCAGAAAAATGCATGAGAGTTTCTTGTGAATGCTTGTAAGTAGCTTAAGGCACTTTCAAAGGAAAGTGATTTTCTCTGAAAGGACAGCATTTAGAAAGTGAAACAACACTCCATTCACTTCGCACAGTGAATTGAAGTGTTGGAACAGACCACTTCTCTTTCAGAGAAACAGATATGAGTTTTTTGTGAATGCTTGTAAGTAGCTTAAGGCACTTTCAAAGGAAAGTGATTGTCTCTGAAAGGACAGCATTTAGAAAGTGAAGCAACACTCCATTCACTTCGCACAGTGAATTGAAGTGTTGGAACAGACTGCTTCTCTTTCAGAGAAACGCATGTGAATTTCTATTTAATGCTTGTAAGTAGCTTAAGGCACTTTCAAAGGAAAGTGATTTTCTCAGAAAGGACAGCATTTAGAAAGTGAAGCAACACTCCATTCACTTCGCACAGTGAATTGAAGTGTTGGAACAGACTGCTTCTCTTTCAGAAAAATGCATGTGAGTTTCTTGTGAATGCTTGTAAGTAGCTTAAGGCACTTTCAAAGGAAAGTGATTTTCTCTGAAAGTACAGAATTTAGAAAGTGAAGCAACACTCCATTCACTTCGCACAGTGAATTGAAGTGTTGGAACAGACTGCTTCTTTTTCAGAGAAACGCATATGAATTTCTGTGGAATGCTTGTAAGTAGCTTAAGGCACTTTCAAAGGAAAGTGATTTTCTCTGAAATGACAGCATTTAGAAAGTGAAGCAGCACTCCATTCACTTCGCACAGTGAATTGAAGTGTTGGAACAGACTGCTTCTCTTTCAGTGAAATGCATGTGAATTTCTGTTGAAGGCTTGTAAGTAGCTTAAGGCACTTTCAAAGGAAAGTGATTTTCTCTGAAAGGACAGCATTTAGAAAGTGAAGCAACACTCCATTCACTTCGCACAGTGAATTGAAGTGTTGGAACAGACTGCTTCTCTTTCAGTGAAACACATGTGAATTTCTGTTGAAGGCTTGTAAGTAGCTTAAGGCACTTTCAAAGGAAAGTGATTTTCTCTGAAAGGACAGCATTTAGAAAGTGAAGCAACACTCCATTCACTACGCACAGTGAATTGAAGTGTTGGAACAGACAGCTTCTCTTTCATAGAAACGCATTTGAGTTTCCTGTGAATGTGTGTAAGTAGCTTAAGGCACTTTCAAAGGAAAGTGATTTTCTCTGAAAGGACAGCATTTAGAAAGTGAAACAACACTCCATTCACTTCGCACAGTGAATTGAAGTGTTGGAACAGACTTCTTCTCTTTCAGAGAAACGCATGTGAATTTCTGTGGAATGCTTGTAAGTAGCTTAAGGCACTTTCAAAGGAAAGTGATTTTCTCAGAAAGGACAGCATTTAGAAAGTGAAACAACACTCCATTCACTTCGCACAGTGAATTGAAGTGTTGGAACAAGACCACTTCTCTTTCAGAAACAGATATGAGTTTCTTGTGAATGCTTGTAAGTAGCTTAAGGCACTTTCAAAGGAAAGTGATTTTCTCTGAAAGGACAGCATTTAGAAAGTGAAGCAACACTCCATTCACTTCGCACAGTGAATTGAAGTGTTGGAACAGACTGCTTCTCTTTCAGAGAAACGCATGTGAATTTCTATTGAATGCTTGTAAGTAGCTTAAGGCACTTTCAAAGGAAAGTGATTTTCTCAGAAAGGACAGCATTTAGAAAGTGAAGCAGCACTCCATTCACTTCGCACAGTGAATTGAAGTGTTGGAACAGACTGCTTCTCTTTCAGTGAAATTCATGTGAATTTCTGTTGAATGCTGGTAAGTAGCTTAAGGCACTTTCAAAGGAAAGTGATTTTCTCTGAAAGGACAGCATTTAGAAAGTGAAACAACACTCCATTCACTTCGCACAGTGAATTGAAGTGTTGGAACAGACCACTTCTCTTTCAGAGAAACAGATATGAGTTTTTTGTGAATGCTTGTAAGTAGCTTAAGGCACTTTCAAAGGAAAGTGATTTTCTCTGAAAGGACAGCATTTAGAAAGTGAAGCAACACTCCATTCACTTCGCACAGTGAATTGAAGTGTTGGAACAGACTGCTTCTCTTTCAGAGAAACGCATGTGAATTTCTATTGAATGCTTGTAAGTAGCTTAAGGCACTTTCAAAGGAAAGTGATTTTCTCAGAAAGGACAGCATTTAGAAAGTGAAGCAACACTCCATTCACTTCGCACAGTGAATTGAAGTGTTGGAACAGACTGCTTCTCTTTCAGAAAAATGCATGTGAGTTTCTTGTGAATGCTTGTAAGTAGCTTAAGGCACTTTCAAAGGAAAGTGATTTTCTCAGAAAGGACAGCATTTAGAAAGTGAAGCAACACTCCATTCACTTTGCACAGTGAATTGAAGTGTTGGAACAGACTGCTTCTTTTTCAGAGAAACACATGTGAATTTCTATTGAATGCTTGTAAGTAGCTTAAGGCACTTTCAAAGGAAAGTGATTTTCTCTGAAAAGACAGCATTTAGAAAGTGAAGCAACACTCCATTCACTACGCACAGTGAATTGAAGTGTTGGAACAGACTGCTTCTCTTTCAGAAAAATGCATGTGAGTCTCTTGTGAATGCTTGTAAGTAGCTTAAGGCACTTTCAAAGGAAAGTGATTTTCTCTGAAAGGACTGCATTTAGAAAGTGAAGCAACACTCCATTCACTTCGCACAGTGAATTGAAGTGTTGGAACAGACTTCTTCTTTTTCAGAGAAACACATGTGAATTTCTATTGAATGCTTATAAGTAGCTTAAGGCACTTTCAAAGGAAAGTGATTTTCTCTGAAAGGACAGGTTTTAGAAAGTGAAGCAACACTCCATTCACTACGCACAGTGAATTGAAGTGTTGGAACAGACTGCTTCTCTTTCAGAAAAATGCATGAGAGTTTCTTGTGAATGCTTGTAAGTAGCTTAAGGCACTTTCAAAGGAAAGTGATTTTCTCTGAAAGGACAGCATTTAGAAAGTGAAACAACACTCCATTCACTTCGCACAGTGAATTGAAGTGTTGGAACAGACCACTTCTCTTTCAGAGAAACAGATATGAGTTTTTTGTGAATGCTTGTAAGTAGCTTAAGGCACTTTCAAAGGAAAGTGATTGTCTCTGAAACGACAGCATTTAGAAAGTGAAGCAACACTCCATTCACTACGCACAGTGAATTGAAGTGTTGGAACAGACTGCTTCTATTTCAGAAAAATGCATGTGAGTTTCTTGTGAATGCTTGTAAGTAGCTTAAGTCACTTTGAAAGGAAAGTGATTTTCTCTGAAAGGACTGCATTTAGAAAGTGAAGCAACACTCCATTCACTTCGCACAGTGAATTGAAGTGTTGGAACAGACTGCTTCTTTTTTAGAAAAACACATGTGAATTTCTATTGAATGCTTGTAAGTAGCTTACGGCACTTTCAAAGGAAAGTGATTTTCTCTGAAAGGACAGCATTTAGAAAGTGAAGCAGCACTCCATTCACTTCGCACAGTGAATTGAAGTGTTGGAACAGACTGCTTCTCTTTCAGTGAAATGCATGTGAATTTCTGTTGAATGCTTGTAAGTAGCTTAAGGCACTTTCAAAGGAAAGTGATTTTCTCTGAAAGGACAGCATTTAGAATGTGAAGCAACACTCCATTCACTTTGCACAGTGAATTGAAGTGTTGGAACAGACTGCTTCTTTTTCAGAGAAACGCATGTGAATTTCTGTGGAATGCTGGTAAGTGGCTTAAGGCACTTTCAAAGGAAAGTGATTTTCTCTGAAAGGACAGCATTTAGAAAGTGAAGCAACACTCCATTCACTTCGCACAGTGAATTGAAGTGTTGGAACAGACTGCTTCTCTTTCAGTGAAATGCATGTGAATTTCTGTTGAATGCTTGTAAGTAGCTTAAGGCACTTTCAAAGGAAATTTCTCTGAAAGGACAGCATTTAGAAAGTGAAGCAACACTCCATTCACTTCGCACAGTGAATTGAAGTGGAACAGACTTCTTCTCTTTCAGAGAAACGCATGTGAATTTCTGTGGAATGCTTGTAAGTAGCTTAAGGCACATTCAAAGGAAAGTGATTTTCTCTGAAAGGACAGCATTTAGAAAGTGAAACAACACTCCATTCACTTCGCACAGTGAATTGAAGTGTTGGAACAGACCACTTCTCTTTCAGAGAAACGCATGTGAATTTCTGTGGAATGCTTGTAAGTAGCTTAAGGCACTTTCAAAGGAAAGTGATTTTCTCTGAAAGGACAGCATTTAGAAAGTGAAGCAACACTCCATTCACTTCGCACAGTGAATTGAAGTGTTGGAACAGACTGCTTCTCTTTCAGAGAAACGCATGTGAATTTCTATTGAATGCTTGTAAGTAGCTTAAGGCACTTTCAAAGGAAAGTGATTTTCTCAGAAAGGACAGCATTTAGAAAGTGAAGCAACACTCCATTCACTTCGCACAGTGAATTGAAGTGTTGGAACAGACTGCTTCTCTTTCAGAAAAATGCATGTGAGTTTCTTGTGAATGCTTGTAAGTAGCTTAAGGCACTTTCAAAGGAAAGTGATTTTCTCTGAAAGTACAGAATTTAGAAAGTGAAGCAACACTCCATTCACTTCGCACAGTGAATTGAAGTGTTGGAACAGACTGCTTCTTTTTCAGAGAAACGCATGTGAATTTCTGTGGAATGCTTGTAAGTAGCTTAAGGCACTTTCAAAGGAAAGTGATTTTCTCTGAAACGACAGCATTTAGAAAGTGAAGCAGCACTCCATTCACTTCGCACAGTGAATTGAAGTGTTGGAACAGACTGCTTCTCTTTCAGTGAAATGCATGTGAATTTCTGTTGAATGCTTGTAAGTAGCTTAAGACACTTTCAAAGGAAAGTGATTTTCTCTGAAAGGACAGCATTTAGAAAGTGAAGCAACACTCCATTCACTTCGCACAGTGAATTGAAGTGTTGGAACAGACTGCTTCTCTTTCAGTGAAACACATGTGAATTTCTGTTGAAGGCTTGTAAGTAGCTTAAGGCACTTTCAAAGGAAAGTGATTTTCTCTGAAAGGACAGCATTTAGAAAGTGAAGCAACACTCCATTCACTACGCACAGTGAATTGAAGTGTTGGAACAGACAGCTTCTCTTTCATAGAAACGCATTTGAGTTTCCTGTGAATGTGTGTAAGTAGCTTAAGGCACTTTCAAAGGAAAGTGATTTTCTCTGAAAGGACAGCATTTAGAAAGTGAAACAACACTCCATTCACTTCGCACAGTGAATTGAAGTGTTGGAACAGACTTCTTCTCTTTCAGAGAAACGCATGTGAATTTCTGTGGAATGCTTGTAAGTAGCTTAAGGCACTTTCAAAGGAAAGTGATTTTCTCAGAAAGGACAGCATTTAGAAAGTGAAACAACACTCCATTCACTTCGCACAGTGAATTGAAGTGTTGGAACAAGACCACTTCTCTTTCAGAAACAGATATGAGTTTTTTGTGAATGCTTGTAAGTAGCTTAAGGCACTTTCAAAGGAAAGTGATTTTCTCTGAAAGGACAGCATTTAGAAAGTGAAGCAACACTCCATTCACTTCGCACAGTGAATTGAAGTGTTGGAACAGACTGCTTCTCTTTCAGAGAAACGCATGTGAATTTCTATTGAATGCTTGTAAGTAGCTTAAGGCACTTTCAAAGGAAAGTGATTTTCTCAGAAAGGACAGCATTTAGAAAGTGAAGCAGGACTCCATTCACTTCGCACAGTGAATTGAAGTGTTGGAACAGACTGCTTCTCTTTCAGTGAAATTCATGTGAATTTCTGTTGAATGCTGGTAAGTAGCTTAAGGCACTTTCAAAGGAAAGTGATTTTCTCTGAAAGGACAGCATTTAGAAAGTGAAACAACACTCCATTCACTTCGCACAGTGAATTGAAGTGTTGGAACAGACCACTTCTCTTTCAGAGAAACAGATATGAGTTTTTTGTGAATGCTTGTAAGTAGCTTAAGGCACTTTCAAAGGAAAGTGATTTTCTCTGAAAGGACAGCATTTAGAAAGTGAAGCAACACTCCATTCACTTCGCACAGTGAATTGAAGTGTTGGAACAGACTGCATCTCTTTCAGAGAAACGAATGTGAATTTCTATTGAATGCTTGTAAGTAGCTTAAGGCACTTTCAAAGGAAAGTGATTTTCTCAGAAAGGACAGCATTTAGAAAGTGAAGCAACACTCCATTCACTTCGCACAGTGAATTGGAGTGTTGGAACAGACTGCTTCTCTTTCAGAAAAATGCATGTGAGTTTCTTGTGAATGCTTGTAAGTAGCTTAAGGCACTTTCAAAGGAAAGTGATTTTCTCTGAAAGGACAGCATTTAGAAAGTGAAGCAACACTCCATTCACTTCGCACAGTGAATTGAAGTGTTGGAACAGACTGCTTCTTTTTCAGAGAAACACATGTGAATTTCTATTGAATGCTTGTAAGTAGCTTAAGGCACTTTCAAAGGAAAGTGATTTTCTCTGAAAAGACAGCATTTAGAAAGTGAAGCAACACTCCATTCACTACGCACAGTGAATTGAAGTGTTGGAACAGACTGCTTCTCTTTCAGAAAAATGCATGTGAGTCTCTTGTGAATGCTTGTAAGTAGCTTAAGGCACTTTCAAAGGAAAGTGATTTTCTCTGAAAGGACTGCATTTAGAAAGTGAAGCAACACTGCATTCACTTCGCACAGTGAATTGAAGTGTTGGAACAGACTTCTTCTTTTTCAGAGAAACACATGTGAATTTCTATTGAATGCTTGTAAGTAGCTTAAGGCACTTTCAAAGGAAAGTGATTTTCTCTGAAAGGACAGGTTTTAGAAAGTGAAGCAACACTCCATTCACTACGCACAGTGAATTGAAGTGTTGGAACAGACTGCTTCTCTTTCAGAAAAATGCATGAGAGTTTCTTGTGAATGCTTGTAAGTAGCTTAAGGCACTTTCAAAGGAAAGTGATTTTCTCTGAAAGGACAGCATTTAGAAAGTGAAACAACACTCCATTCACTTCGCACAGTGAATTGAAGTGTTGGAACAGACCACTTCTCTTTCAGAGAAACAGATATGAGTTTTTTGTGAATGCTTGTAAGTAGCTTAAGGCACTTTCGAAGGAAAGTGATTGTCTCTGAAAGGACAGCATTTAGAAAGTGAAGCAACACTCCATTCACTTCGCACAGTGAATTGAAGTGTTGGAACAGACTGCTTCTCTTTCAGAGAAACGCATGTGAATTTCTATTTAATGCTTGTAAGTAGCTTAAGGCACTTTCAAAGGAAAGTGATTTTCTCAGAAAGGACAGCATTTAGAAAGTGAAGCAACACTCCATTCACTTCGCACAGTGAATTGAAGTGTTGGAACAGACTGCTTCTCTTTCAGAAAAATGCATGTGAGTTTCTTGTGAATGCTTGTAAGTAGCTTAAGGCACTTTCAAAGGAAAGTGATTTTCTCTGAAAGTACAGAATTTAGAAAGTGAAGCAACACTCCATTCACTTCGCACAGTGAATTGAAGTGTTGGAACAGACTGCTTCTTTTTCACAGAAACGCATATGAATTTCTGTGGAATGCTTGTAAGTAGCTTAAGGCACTTTCAAAGGAAAGTGATTTTCTCTGAAATGACAGCATTTAGAAAGTGAAGCAGCACTCCATTCACTTCGCACAGTGAATTGAAGTGTTGGAACAGACTGCTTCTCTTTCAGTGAAATGCATGTGAATTTCTGTTGAAGGCTTGTAAGTAGCTTAAGGCACTTTCAAAGGAAAGTGATTTTCTCTGAAAGGACAGCATTTAGAAAGTGAAGCAACACTCCATTCACTACGCACAGTGAATTGAAGTGTTGGAACAGACAGCTTCTCTTTCATAGAAACGCATTTGAGTTTCCTGTGAATGTGTGTAAGTAGCTTAAGGCACTTTCAAAGGAAAGTGATTTTCTCTGAAAGGACAGCATTTAGAAAGTGAAACAACACTCCATTCACTTCGCACAGTGAATTGAAGTGTTGGAACAGACTTCTTCTCTTTCAGAGAAACGCATGTGAATTTCTGTGGAATGCTTGTAAGTAGCTTAAGGCACTTTCAAAGGAAAGTGATTTTCTCAGAAAGGACAGCATTTAGAAAGTGAAACAACACTCCATTCACTTCGCACAGTGAATTGAAGTGTTGGAACAAGACCACTTCTCTTTCAGAAACAGATATGAGTTTCTTGTGAATGCTTGTAAGTAGCTTAAGGCACTTTCAAAGGAAAGTGATTTTCTCTGAAAGGACAGCATTTAGAAAGTGAAGCAACACTCCATTCACTTCGCACAGTGAATTGAAGTGTTGGAACAGACTGCTTCTCTTTCAGAGAAACGCATGTGAATTTCTATTGAATGCTTGTAAGTAGCTTAAGGCACTTTCAAAGGAAAGTGATTTTCTCAGAAAGGACAGCATTTAGAAAGTGAAGCAGCACTCCATTCACTTCGCACAGTGAATTGAAGTGTTGGAACAGACTGCTTCTCTTTCAGTGAAATTCATGTGAATTTCTGTTGAATGCTGGTAAGTAGCTTAAGGCACTTTCAAAGGAAAGTGATTTTCTCTGAAAGGACAGCATTTAGAAAGTGAAACAACACTCCATTCACTTCGCACAGTGAATTGAAGTGTTGGAACAGACCACTTCTCTTTCAGAGAAACAGATATGAGTTTTTTGTGAATGCTTGTAAGTAGCTTAAGGCACTTTCAAAGGAAAGTGATTTTCTCTGAAAGGACAGCATTTAGAAAGTGAAGCAACACTCCATTCACTTCGCACAGTGAATTGAAGTGTTGGAACAGACTGCTTCTCTTTCAGAGAAACGCATGTGAATTTCTATTGAATGCTTGTAAGTAGCTTAAGGCACTTTCAAAGGAAAGTGATTTTCTCAGAAAGGACAGCATTTAGAAAGTGAAGCAACACTCCATTCACTTCGCACAGTGAATTGAAGTGTTGGAACAGACTGCTTCTCTTTCAGAAAAATGCATGTGAGTTTCTTGTGAATGCTTGTAAGTAGCTTAAGGCACTTTCAAAGGAAAGTGATTTTCTCAGAAAGGACAGCATTTAGAAAGTGAAGCAACACTCCATTCACTTTGCACAGTGAATTGAAGTGTTGGAACAGACTGCTTCTTTTTCAGAGAAACACATGTGAATTTCTATTGAATGCTTGTAAGTAGCTTAAGGCACTTTCAAAGGAAAGTGATTTTCTCTGAAAAGACAGCATTTAGAAAGTGAAGCAACACTCCATTCACTACGCACAGTGAATTGAAGTGTTGGAACAGACTGCTTCTCTTTCAGAAAAATGCATGTGAGTCTCTTGTGAATGCTTGTAAGTAGCTTAAGGCACTTTCAAAGGAATGTGATTTTCTCTGAAAGGACTGCATTTAGAAAGTGAAGCAACACTCCATTCACTTCGCACAGTGAATTGAAGTGTTGGAACAGACTTCTTCTTTTTCAGAGAAACACATGTGAATTTCTATTGAATGCTTATAAGTAGCTTAAGGCACTTTCAAAGGAAAGTGATTTTCTCTGAAAGGACAGGTTTTAGAAAGTGAAGCAACACTCCATTCACTACGCACAGTGAATTGAAGTGTTGGAACAGACTGCTTCTCTTTCAGAAAAATGCATGAGAGTTTCTTGTGAATGCTTGTAAGTAGCTTAAGGCACTTTCAAAGGAAAGTGATTTTCTCTGAAAGGACAGCATTTAGAAAGTGAAACAACACTCCATTCACTTCGCACAGTGAATTGAAGTGTTGGAACAGACCACTTCTCTTTCAGAGAAACAGATATGAGTTTTTTGTGAATGCTTGTAAGTAGCTTAAGGCACTTTCAAAGGAAAGTGATTGTCTCTGAAAGGACAGCATTTAGAAAGTGAAGCAACACTCCATTCACTTCGCACAGTGAATTGAAGTGTTGGAACAGACTGCTTCTCTTTCAGAGAAACGCATGTGAATTTCTATTTAATGCTTGTAAGTAGCTTAAGGCACTTTCAAAGGAAAGTGATTTTCTCAGAAAGGACAGCATTTAGAAAGTGAAGCAACACTCCATTCACTTCGCACAGTGAATTGAAGTGTTGGAACAGACTGCTTCTCTTTCAGAAAAATGCATGTGAGTTTCTTGTGAATGCTTGTAAGTAGCTTAAGGCACTTTCAAAGGAAAGTGATTTTCTCTGAAAGTACAGAATTTAGAAAGTGAAGCAACACTCCATTCACTTCGCACAGTGAATTGAAGTGTTGGAACAGACTGCTTCTTTTTCAGAGAAACGCATGTGAATTTCTGTGGAATGCTTGTAAGTAGCTTAAGGCACTTTCAAAGGAAAGTGATTTTCTCTGAAAGGACAGCATTTAGAAAGTGAAGCAGCACTCCATTCACTTCGCACAGTGAATTGAAGTGTTGGAACAGACTGCTTCTCTTTCAGTGAAATGCATGTGAATTTCTGTTGAATGCTTGTAAGTAGCTTAAGACACTTTCAAAGGAAAGTGATTTTCTCTGAAAGGACAGCATTTAGAAAGTGAAGCAACACTCCATTCACTTCGCACAGTGAATTGAAGTGTTGGAACAGACTGCTTCTCTTTCAGTGAAACACATGTGAATTTCTGTTGAAGGCTTGTAAGTAGCTTAAGACACTTTCAAAGGAAAGTGATTTTCTCTGAAAGGACAGCATTTAGAAAGTGAAGCAACACTCCATTCACTACGCACAGTGAATTGAAGTGTTGGAACAGACTGCTTCTCTTTCAGAAAAATGCATGAGAGTTTCTTGTGAATGCTTGTAAGTAGCTTAAGGCACTTTCAAAGGAAAGTGATTTTCTCTGAAAGGACAGCATTTAGAAAGTGAAGCAACACTCCATTCACTTCGCACAGTGAATTGAAGTGATGGAACAGACTGCTTCTTTTTCAGAGAAACACATGTGAATTTCTGTGGAATGCTTGCAAGTAGCTTAAGGCACTTTCAAAGGAAAGTGATTTTCTCTGAAAGGACAGCATTTAGAAAGTGATGCAACACTCCATTCACTTCGCACAGTGAATTGAAGTGTTGGAACAGACTGCTTCTCTTTCAGCGAAACGCATGTGAATTTCTGTTGAATGCTTGTAAGTAGCTTAAGGCACTTTCAAAGGAAAGTGATTTTCTCTGAAAGGACAGTATTTAGAAAGTGAAGCAACACTCCATTCACTTCGCACAGTGAATTGAATTGTTGGAACAGACAGCTTCTCTTTCATAGAAACGCATTTGAGTTTCCTGTGAATGTGTGTAAGTAGCTTAAGGCACTTTCAAAGGAAAGTGATTTTCTCTGAAAGGACAGCATTTAGAAAGTGAAACAACACTCCATTCACTTCGCACAGTGAATTGAAGTGGAACAGACTTCTTCTCTTTCAGAGAAACGCATGTGAATTTCTGTGGAATGCTTGTAAGTAGCTTAAGGCACTTTCAAAGGAAAGTGATTTTCTCTGAAAGGACAGCATTTAGAAAGTGAAACAACACTCCATTCACTTCGCACAGTGAATTGAAGTGTTGGAACAGACCACTTCTCTTTCAGAGAAACAGATATGAGTTTTTTGTGAATGCTTGTAAGTAGCTTAAGGCACTTTCAAAGGAAAGTGATTTTCTCTGAAAGGACAGTATTTAGAAAGTGAAGCAAGACTCCATTCACTTCGCAGAGTGAATTGAAGTGTTGGAACAGACTGCTTCTCTTTCAGAGAAACGCATGTGAATTTCTATTGAATGCTTGTAAGTAGCTTAAGGCACTTTCAAAGGAAAGTGATTTTCTCAGAAAGGACAGCATTTAGAAAGTGAAGCAACACTCCATTCACTACGCACAGTGAATTGAAGTGTTGGAACAGACTGCTTCTCTTTCAGAAAAATGCATGTGAGTTTCTTGTGAATGCTTGTAAGTAGCTTAAGGCACTTTCAAAGGAAAGTGATTTTCTCTGAAAGGACAGCATTTAGAAAGTGAAGCAACACTCCATTCACTTCGCACAGTGAATTGAAGTGTTGGAACAGACTGCTTCTTTTTCAGAGAAACACATGTGAATTTCTATTGAATGCTTGTAAGTAGCTTAAGGCACTTTCAAAGGAAAGTGATTTTCTCTGAAAGGACAGCATTTAGAAAGTGAAGCAACACTCCATTCACTTCGCACAGTGAATTGAAGTGTTGGAACAGACTGCTTCTATTTCAGAAAAATGCATGTGAGTTTCTTGTGAATGCTTGTAAGTAGCTTAAGTCACTTTGAAAGGAAAGTGATTTTCTCTGAAAGGACTGCATTTAGAAAGTGAAGCAACACTCCATTCACTTCGCACAGTGAATTGAAGTGTTGGAACAGACTGCTTCTATTTTAGAAAAACACATGTGAATTTCTATTGAATGCTTGTAAGTAGCTTACGGCACTTTCAAAGGAAAGTGATTTTCTCTGAAAGGACAGCATTTAGAAAGTGAAGCAGCACTCCATTCACTTCGCACAGTGAATTGAAGTGTTGGAACAGACTGCTTCTCTTTCAGTGAAATGCATGTGAATTTCTGTTGAATGCTTGTAAGTAGCTTAAGGCACTTTCAAAGGAAAGTGATTTTCTCTGAAAGGACAGCATTTAGAATGTGAAGCAACACTCCATTCACTTTGCACAGTGAATTGAAGTGTTGGAACAGACTGCTTCTTTTTCAGAGAAACGCATGTGAATTTCTGTGGAATGCTGGTAAGTGGCTTAAGGCACTTTCAAAGGAAAGTGATTTTCTCTGAAAGGACAGCATTTAGAAAGTGAAGCAACACTCCATTCACTTCGCACAGTGAATTGAAATGTTGGAACAGACTGCTTCTCTTTCAGTGAAATGCATGTGAATTTCTGTTGAATGCTTGTAAGTAGCTTAAGGCACTTTCAAAGGAAAGTGATTTTCTCTGAAAGGACAGCATTTAGAAAGTAAAGCAACAGTCCATTCACTTCGCAGAGTGAATTGAAGTGGAACAGACTTCTTCTCTTTCAGAGAAACGCATGTGAATTTCTGTGGAATGCTTGTAAGTAGCTTAAGGCACTTTCAAAGGAAAGTGATTTTCTCTGAAAGGACAGCATTTAGAAAGTGAAACAACACTCCATTCACTTCGCACAGTGAATTGAAGTGTTGGAACAGACCACTTCTCTTTCAGAGAAACAGATATGAGTTTTTTGTGAATGCTTGTAAGTAGCTTAAGGCACTTTCAAAGGAAAGTGATTTTCTCTGAAAGGACAGCATTTAGAAAGTGAAGCAACACTCCATTCACTTCGCACAGTGAATTGAAGTGTTGGAACAGACTGCTTCTCTTTCAGAGAAACGCATGTGAATTTCTATTTAATGCTTGTAAGTAGCTTAAGGCACTTTCAAAGGAAAGTGATTTTCTCAGAAAGGACAGCATTTAGAAAGTGAAGCAACACTCCATTCACTTCGCACAGTGAATTGAAGTGTTGGAACAGACTGCTTCTCTTTCAGAAAAATGCATGTGAGTTTCTTGTGAATGCTTGTAAGTAGCTTAAGGCACTTTCAAAGGAAAGTGATTTTTCTGAAAGTACAGAATTTAGAAAGTGAAGCAACACTCCATTCACTTCGCACAGTGAATTGAAGTGTTGGAACAGACTGCTTCTTTTTCAGAGAAACGCATGTGAATTTCTGTGGAATGCTTGTAAGTAGCTTAAGGCACTTTCAAAGGAAAGTGATTTTCTCTGAAACGACAGCATTTAGAAAGTGAAGCAGCACTCCATTCACTTCGCACAGTGAATTGAAGTGTTGGAACAGACTGCTTCTCTTTCAGTGAAATGCATGTGAATTTCTGTTGAATGCTTGTAAGTAGCTTAGGACACTTTCAAAGGAAAGTGATTTTCTTTGAAAGGACAGCATTTAGAAAGTGAAGCAACACTCCATTCACTTCGCACAGTGAATTGAAGTGTTGGAACAGACTGCTTCTCTTTCAGTGAAACACATGTGAATTTCTGTTGAAGGCTTGTAAGTAGCTTAAGGCACTTTCAAAGGAAAGTGATTTTCTCTGAAAGGACAGCATTTAGAAAGTGAAGCAACACTCCATTCACTACGCACAGTGAATTGAAGTGTTGGAACAGACAGCTTCTCTTTCATAGAAACGCATTTGAGTTTCCTGTGAATGTGTGTAAGTAGCTTAAGGCACTTTCAAAGGAAAGTGATTTTCTCTGAAAGGACAGCATTTAGAAAGTGAAACAACACTCCATTCACTTCGCACAGTGAATTGAAGTGTTGGAACAGACTTCTTCTCTTTCAGAGAAACGCATGTGAATTTCTGTGGAATGCTTGTAAGTAGCTTAAGGCACTTTCAAAGGAAAGTGATTTTCTCTGAAAGGACAGCATTTAGAAAGTGAAACCACACTCCATTCACTTCGCACAGTGAATTGAAGTGTTGGAACAAGACCACTTCTCTTTCAGAAACAGATATGAGTTTTTTGTGAATGCTTGTAAGTAGCTTAAGGCACTTTCAAAGGAAAGTGATTTTCTCTGAAAGGACAGCATTTAGAAAGTGAAGCAACACTCCATTCACTTCGCACAGTGAATTGAAGTGTTGGAACAGACTGCTTCTCTTTCAGAGAAACGCATGTGAATTTCTATTGAATGCTTGTAAGTAGCTTAAGGCACTTTCAAAGGAAAGTGATTTTCTCAGAAAGGACAGCATTTAGAAAGTGAAGCAGCACTCCATTCACTTCGCACAGTGAATTGAAGTGTTGGAACAGACTGCTTCTCTTTCAGTGAAATTCATGTGAATTTCTGTTGAATGCTGGTAAGTAGCTTAAGGCACTTTCAAAGGAAAGTGATTTTCTCTGAAAGGACAGCATTTAGAAAGTGAAGCAACACTCCATTCACTACGCACAGTGAATTGAAGTGTTGGAACAGACTGCTTCACTTTCAGAAAAATGCATGTGAATTTCTGTTGAATGCTTGTAAGTAGCTTAAGGCACTTTCAAAGGAAAGTGATTTTCTCTGAAAGGACAGCATTTAGAAAGTGAAGCAACACTCCATTCACTTCGCACAGTGAATTGAAGTGTTGGAACAGACTGCTTCTCTTTCAGAGAAACGCATGTGAATTTCTATTTAATGCTTGTAAGTAGCTTAAGGCACTTTCAAAGGAAAGTGATTTTCTCAGAAAGGACAGCATTTAGAAAGTGAAGCAACACTCCATTCACTTCGCACAGTGAATTGAAGTGTTGGAACAGACTGCTTCTCTTTCAGAAAAATGCATGTGAGTTTCTTGTGAATGCTTGTAAGTAGCTTAAGGCACTTTCAAAGGAAAGTGATTTTTCTGAAAGTACAGAATTTAGAAAGTGAAGCAACACTCCATTCACTTCGCACAGTGAATTGAAGTGTTGGAACAGACTGCTTCTTTTTCAGAGAAACGCATGTGAATTTCTGTGGAATGCTTGTAAGTAGCTTAAGGCACTTTCAAAGGAAAGTGATTTTCTCTGAAACGACAGCATTTAGAAAGTGAAGCAGCACTCCATTCACTTCGCACAGTGAATTGAAGTGTTGGAACAGACTGCTTCTCTTTCAGTGAAATGCATGTGAATTTCTGTTGAATGCTTGTAAGTAGCTTAGGACACTTTCAAAGGAAAGTGATTTTCTTTGAAAGGACAGCATTTAGAAAGTGAAGCAACACTCCATTCACTTCGCACAGTGAATTGAAGTGTTGGAACAGACTGCTTCTCTTTCAGTGAAACACATGTGAATTTCTGTTGAAGGCTTGTAAGTAGCTTAAGGCACTTTCAAAGGAAAGTGATTTTCTCTGAAAGGACAGCATTTAGAAAGTGAAGCAACACTCCATTCACTACGCACAGTGAATTGAAGTGTTGGAACAGACAGCTTCTCTTTCATAGAAACGCATTTGAGTTTCCTGTGAATGTGTGTAAGTAGCTTAAGGCACTTTCAAAGGAAAGTGATTTTCTCTGAAAGGACAGCATTTAGAAAGTGAAACAACACTCCATTCACTTCGCACAGTGAATTGAAGTGTTGGAACAGACTTCTTCTCTTTCAGAGAAACGCATGTGAATTTCTGTGGAATGCTTGTAAGTAGCTTAAGGCACTTTCAAAGGAAAGTGATTTTCTCTGAAAGGACAGCATTTAGAAAGTGAAACCACACTCCATTCACTTCGCACAGTGAATTGAAGTGTTGGAACAAGACCACTTCTCTTTCAGAAACAGATATGAGTTTTTTGTGAATGCTTGTAAGTAGCTTAAGGCACTTTCAAAGGAAAGTGATTTTCTCTGAAAGGACAGCATTTAGAAAGTGAAGCAACACTCCATTCACTTCGCACAGTGAATTGAAGTGTTGGAACAGACTGCTTCTCTTTCAGAGAAACGCATGTGAATTTCTATTGAATGCTTGTAAGTAGCTTAAGGCACTTTCAAAGGAAAGTGATTTTCTCAGAAAGGACAGCATTTAGAAAGTGAAGCAGCACTCCATTCACTTCGCACAGTGAATTGAAGTGTTGGAACAGACTGCTTCTCTTTCAGTGAAATTCATGTGAATTTCTGTTGAATGCTGGTAAGTAGCTTAAGGCACTTTCAAAGGAAAGTGATTTTCTCTGAAAGGACAGCATTTAGAAAGTGAAGCAACACTCCATTCACTACGCACAGTGAATTGAAGTGTTGGAACAGACTGCTTCACTTTCAGAAAAATGCATGTGAGTCTCTTGTGAATGCTTGTAAGTAGCTTAAGGCACTTTCAATGGAAAGTGATTTTCTCTGAAAGGACTGCATTTAGAAAGTGAAGCAACACTCCATTCACTTCGCACAGTGAATTGAAGTGTTGGAACAGACTTCTTCTTTTTCTGAGAAACACATGTGAATTTCTATTGAATGCTTGTAAGTAGCTTAAGGCACTTTCAAAGGAAAGTGATTTTCTCTGAAAGGACAGCTTTTAGAAAGTGAAGCAACATTCCATTCACTACGCACAGTGAATTGAAGTGTTGGAACAGACTGCTTCTCTTTCAGAAAAATGCATGTGAGTTTCTTGTGAATGCTTGTAAGTAGCTTAAGGCACTTTCAAAGGAAAGTGATTTTCTCTGAAAGGACAGCATTTAGAAAGTGAAACAACACTCCATTCACTTCGCACAGTGAATTGAAGTGTTGGAAAAGACCACTTCTCTTTCAGAGAAACAGATATGAGTTTTTTGTGAATGCTTGTAAGTAGCTTAAGGCACTTTCAAAGGAAAGTGATTTTCTCTGAAAGGACAGCATTTAGAAAGTGAAGCAACACTCCATTCACTTCGCACAGTGAATTGAAGTGTTGGAACAGACTGCTTCTCTTTCAGAGAAACGCATGTGAATTTCTATTTAATGCTTGTAAGTAGCTTAAGGCACTTTCAAAGGAAAGTGATTTTCTCAGAAAGGACAGCATTTAGAAAGTGAAGCAACACTCCATTCACTTCGCACAGTGAATTGAAGTGTTGGAACAGACTGCTTCTCTTTCAGAAAAATGCATGTGAGTTTCTTGTGAATGCTTGTAAGTAGCTTAAGGCACTTTCAAAGGAAAGTGATTTTCTCTGAAAGTACAGAATTTAGAAAGTGAAGCAACACTCCATTCACTTCGCACAGTGAATTGAAGTGTTGGAACAGACTGCTTCTTTTTCAGAGAAACGCATGTGAATTTCTGTGGAATGCTTGTAAGTAGCTTAAGGCACTTTCAAAGGAAAGTGATTTTCTCTGAAACGACAGCATTTAGAAAGTGAAGCAGCACTCCATTCACTTCGCACAGTGAATTGAAGTGTTGGAACAGACTGCTTCTCTTTCAGTGAAATGCATGTGAATTTCTGTTGAATGCTTGTAAGCAGCTTAAGACAGTTTCAAAGGAAAGTGATTTTCTCTGAAAGGACAGCATTTAGAAAGTGAAGCAACACTCCATTCACTTCGCACAGTGAATTGAAGTGTTGGAACAGACTGCTTCTCTTTCAGTGAAACACATGTGAATTTCTGTTGAAGGCTTGTAAGTAGCTTAAGGCACTTTCAAAGGAAAGTAATTTTCTCTGAAAGGACAGCATTTAGAAAGTGAAGCAACACTCCATTCACTTCGCACAGTGAATTGAAGTGTTGGAACAGACTGCTTCTCTTTCATAGAAACGCATTTGAGTTTCCTGTGAATGTGTGTAAGTAGCTTAAGGCACTTTCAAAGGAAAGTGATTTTCTCTGAAAGGACAGCATTTAGAAAGTGAAACAACACTCCATTCACTTCGCACAGTGAATTGAAGTGTTGGAACAGACTTCTTCTCTTTCAGAGAAACGCATGTGAATTTCTGTGGAATGCTTGTAAGTAGCTTAAGGCACTTTCAAAGGAAAGTGATTTTCTCAGAAAGGACAGCATTTAGAAAGTGAAACAACACTCCATTCACTTCGCACAGTGAATTGAAGTGTTGGAACAAGACCACTTCTCTTTCAGAAACAGATATGAGTTTTTTGTGAATGCTTGTAAGTAGCTTAAGGCACTTTCAAAGGAAAGTGATTTTCTCTGAAAGGACAGCATTTAGAAAGTGAAGCAACACTCCATTCACTTCGCACAGTGAATTGAAGTGTTGGAACAGACTGCTTCTCTTTCAGAGAAACGCATGTGAATTTCTATTGAATGCTTGTAAGTAGCTTAAGGCACTTTCAAAGGAAAGTGATTTTCTCAGAAAGGACAGCATTTAGAAAGTGAAGCAGCACTCCATTCACTTTGCACAGTGAATTGAAGTGTTGGAACAGACTGCTTCTCTTTCAGTGAAATTCATGTGAATTTCTGTTGAATGCTGGTAAGTAGCTTAAGGCACTTTCAAAGGAAAGTGATTTTCTCTGAAAGGACAGCATTTAGAAAGTGAAACAACACTCCATTCACTTCGCACAGTGAATTGAAGTGTTGGAACAGACCACTTCTCTTTCAGAGAAACAGATATGAGTTTTTTGTGAATGCTTGTAAGTAGCTTAAGGCACTTTCAAAGGAAAGTGATTTTCTCTGAAAGGACAGCATTTAGAAAGTGAAGCAACACTCCATTCACTTCGCACAGTGAATTGAAGTGTTGGAACAGACTGCTTCTCTTTCAGAGAAACGCATGTGAATTTCTATTGAATGCTTGTAAGTAGCTTAAGGCACTTTCAAAGGAAAGTGATTTTCTCTGAAAAGACAGCATTTAGAAAGTGAAGCAACACTCCATTCACTACGCACAGTGAATTGAAGTGTTGGAACAGACTGCTTCTCTTTCAGAAAAATGCATGTGAGTCTCTTGTGAATGCTTGTAAGTAGCTTAAGGCACTTTCAAAGGAAAGTGATTTTCTCTGAAAGGACTGCATTTAGAAAGTGAAGCAACACTCCATTCACTTCGCACAGTGAATTGAAGTGTTGGAACAGACTTCTTCTTTTTCAGAGAAACACATGTGAATTTCTATTGAATGCTTGTAAGTAGCTTAAGGCACTTTCAAAGGAAAGTGATTTTCTCTGAAAGGACAGCTTTTAGAAAGTGAAGCAACACTCCATTCACTACGCACAGTGAATTGAAGTGTTGGAACAGACTGCTTCTCTTTCAGAAAAATGCATGTGAGTTTCTTGTGAATGCTTGTAAGTAGCTTAAGACACTTTCAAAGGAAAGTGATTTTCTCTGAAAGGACAGCATTTAGAAAGTGAAGCAACACTCCATTCACTTCGCACAGTGAATTGAAGTGATGGAACAGACTGCTTCTTTTTCAGAGAAACGCATGTGAACTTCTGTGGAATGCTTGCAAGTAGCTTAAGGCACTTTCAAAGGAAAGTGATTTTCTCTGAAAGGACAGCATTTAGAAAGTGATGCAACACTCCATTCACTTCGCACAGTGAATTGAAGTGTTGGAACAGACCACTTCTCTTTCAGAGAAACAGATATGAGTTTTTTGTGAATGCTTGTAAGTAGCTTAAGGCACTTTCAAAGGAAAGTGATTTTCTCTGAAAGGACAGCATTTAGAAAGTGAAGCAACACTCCATTCACTTCGCACAGTAAATTGAAGTGTTGGAACAGACTTCTTCTTTTTCAGAGAAACACATGTGAATTTCTATTGAATGCTTGTAAGTAGCTTAAGGCACTTTCAAAGGAAAGTGATTTTCTCTGAAAGGACAGCTTTTAGAAAGTGAAGCAACATTCCATTCACTACGCACAGTGAATTGAAGTGTTGGAACAGACTGCTTCTCTTTCAGAAAAATGCATGTGAGTTTCTTGTGAATGCTTGTAAGTAGCTTAAGGCACTTTCAAAGGAAAGTGATTTTCTCTGAAAGGACAGCATTTAGAAAGTGAAACAACACTCCATTCACTTCGCACAGTGAATTGAAGTGTTGGAAAAGACCACTTCTCTTTCAGAGAAACAGATATGAGTTTTTTGTGAATGCTTGTAAGTAGCTTAAGGCACTTTCAAAGGAAAGTGATTTTCTCTGAAAGGACAGCATTTAGAAAGTGAAGCAACACTCCATTCACTTCGCACAGTGAATTGAAGTGTTGGAACAGACTGCTTCTCTTTCAGAGAAACGCATGTGAATTTCTATTTAATGCTTGTAAGTAGCTTAAGGCACTTTCAAAGGAAAGTGATTTTCTCAGAAAGGACAGCATTTAGAAAGTGAAGCAATACTCCATTCACTTCGCACAGTGAATTGAAGTGTTGGAACAGACTGCTTCTCTTTCAGAAAAATGCATGTGAGTTTCTTGTGAATGCTTGTAAGTAGCTTAAGGCACTTTCAAAGGAAAGTGATTTTCTCTGAAAGTACAGAATTTAGAAAGTGAAGCAACACTCCATTCACTTCGCACAGTGAATTGAAGTGTTGGAACAGACTGCTTCTTTTTCAGAGAAACGCATGTGAATTTCTGTGGAATGCTTGTAAGTAGCTTAAGGCACTTTCAAAGGAAAGTGATTTTCTCTGAAACGACAGCATTTAGAAAGTGAAGCAGCACTCCATTCACTTCGCACAGTGAATTGAAGTGTTGGAACAGACTGCTTCTCTTTCAGTGAAATGCATGTGAATTTCTGTTGAATGCTTGTAAGCAGCTTAAGACACTTTCAAAGGAAAGTGATTTTCTCTGAAAGGACAGCATTTAGAAAGTGAAGCAACACTCCATTCACTTCGCACAGTGAATTGAAGTGTTGGAACAGACTGCTTCTCTTTCAGTGAAACACATGTGAATTTCTGTTGAAGGCTTGTAAGTAGCTTAAGGCACTTTCAAAGGAAAGTGATTTTCTCTGAAAGGACAGCATTTAGAAAGTGAAGCAACACTCCATTCACTTCGCACAGTGAATTGAAGTGTTGGAACAGACTGCTTCTCTTTCATAGAAACGCATTTGAGTTTCCTGTGAATGTGTGTAAGTAGCTTAAGGCACTTTCAAAGGAAAGTGATTTTCTCTGAAAGGACAGCATTTAGAAAGTGAAACAACACTCCATTCACTTCGCACAGTGAATTGAAGTGTTGGAACAGACTTCTTCTCTTTCAGAGAAACGCATGTGAATTTCTGTGGAATGCTTGTAAGTAGCTTAAGGCACTTTCAAAGGAAAGTGATTTTCTCAGAAAGGACAGCATTTAGAAAGTGAAACAACACTCCATTCACTTCGCACAGTGAATTGAAGTGTTGGAACAAGACCACTTCTCTTTCAGAAACAGATATGAGTTTTTTGTGAATGCTTGTAAGTAGCTTAAGGCACTTTCAAAGGAAAGTGATTTTCTCTGAAAGGACAGCATTTAGAAAGTGAAGCAACACTCCATTCACTTCGCACAGTGAATTGAAGTGTTGGAACAGACTGCTTCTCTTTCAGAGAAACGCATGTGAATTTCTATTGAATGCTTGTAAGTAGCTTAAGGCACTTTCAAAGGAAAGTGATTTTCTCAGAAAGGACAGCATTTAGAAAGTGAAGCAGCACTCCATTCACTTTGCACAGTGAATTGAAGTGTTGGAACAGACTGCTTCTCTTTCAGTGAAATTCATGTGAATTTCTGTTGAATGCTGGTAAGTAGCTTAAGGCACTTTCAAAGGAAAGTGATTTTCTCTGAAAGGACAGCATTTAGAAAGTGAAACAACACTCCATTCACTTCGCACAGTGAATTGAAGTGTTGGAACAGACCACTTCTCTTTCAGAGAAACAGATATGAGTTTTTTGTGAATGCTTGTAAGTAGCTTAAGGCACTTTCAAAGGAAAGTGATTTTCTCTGAAAGGACAGCATTTAGAAAGTGAAGCAACACTCCATTCACTTCGCACAGTGAATTGAAGTGTTGGAACAGACTGCTTCTCTTTCAGAGAAACGCATGTGAATTTCTATTGAATGCTTGTAAGTAGCGTAAGGCACTTTCAAAGGAAAGTGATTTTCTCAGAAAGGACAGCATTTAGAAAGTGAAGCAACACTCCATTCAGTTCGCACAGTGAATTGAAGTGTTGGAACAGACTGCTTCTCTTTCAGAAAAATGCATGTGAGTTTCTTGTGAATGCTTGTAAGTAGCTTAAGGCACTTTCAAAGGAAAGTGATTTTCTCTGAAAGGACAGCATTTAGAAAGTGAAGCAACACTCCATTCACTTCGCACAGTGAATTGAAGTGTTGGAACAGACTGCTTCTTTTTCAGAGAAACACATGTGAATTTCTATTGAATGCTTGTAAGTAGCTTAAGGCACTTTCAAAGGAAAGTGATTTTCTCTGAAAAGACAGCATTTAGAAAGTGATGCAACACTCCATTCACTACGCACAGTGAATTGAAGTGTTGGAACAGACTGCTTCTCTTTCAGAAAAATGCATGTGAGTCTCTTGTGAATGCTTGTAAGTAGCTTAAGGCACTTTCAAAGGAAAGTGATTTTCTCTGAAAGGACTGCATTTAGAAAGTGAAGCAACACTCCATTCACTTCGCACAGTGAATTGAAGTGTTGGAACAGACTTCTTCTTTTTCAGAGAAACACATGTGAATTTCTATTGAATGCTTGTAAGTAGCTTAAGGCACTTTCAAAGGAAAGTGATTTTCTCTGAAAGGACAGCTTTTAGAAAGTGAAGCAACACTCCATTCACTACGCACAGTGAATTGAAGTGTTGGAACAGACTGCTTCTCTTTCAGAAAAATGCATGTGAGTTTCTTGTGAATGCTTGTAAGTAGCTTAAGGCACTTTCAAAGGAAAGTGATTTTCTCTGAAAGGACAGCATTTAGAAAGTGAAGCAACACTCCATTCACTTCGCACAGTGAATTGAAGTGATGGAACAGACTGCTTCTTTTTCAGAGAAACGCATGTGAACTTCTGTGGAATGCTTGCAAGTAGCTTAAGGCACTTTCAAAGGAAAGTGATTTTCTCTGAAAGGACAGCATTTAGAAAGTGATGCAACACTCCATTCACTTCGCACAGTGAATTGAAGTGTTGGAACAGACCACTTCTCTTTCAGAGAAACAGATATGAGTTTTTTGTGAATGCTTGTAAGTAGCTTAAGGCACTTTCAAAGGAAAGTGATTTTCTCTGAAAGGACAGCATTTAGAAAGTGAAGCAACACTCCATTCACTTCGCACAGTGAATTGAAGTGTTGGAACAGACTGCTTCTCTTTCAGAGAAATGCATGTGAATTTCTATTTAATGCTTGTAAGTAGCTTAAGGCACTTTCAAAGGAAAGTGATTTTCTCAGAAAAGACAGCATTTAGAAAGTGAAGCAACACTCCATTCACTTCGCACAGTGAATTGAAGTGTTGGAACAGACTGCTTCTCTTTCAGAAAAATGCATGTGAGTTTCTTGTGAATGCTTGTAAGTAGCTTAAGGCACTTTCAAAGGAAAGTGATTTTCTCTGAAAGTACAGAATTTAGAAAGTGAAGCAACACTCCATTCACTTCGCACAGTGAATTGAAGTGTTGGAACAGACTGCTTCTTTTTCAGAGAAACGCATGTGAATTTCTGTGGAATGCTTGTAAGTAGCTTAAGGCACTTTCAGAGGAAAGTGATTTTCTCTGAAACGACAGCATTTAGAAAGTGAAGCAGCACTCCATTCACTTCGCACAGTGAATTGAAGTGTTGGAACAGACTTCTTCTCTTTCAGAGAAACGCATGTGAATTTCTGTGGAATGCTTGTAAGTAGCTTAAGGCACTTTCAAAGGAAAGTGATTTTCTCAGAAAGGACAGCATTTAGAAAGTGAAACAACACTCCATTCACTTCGCACAGTGAATTGAAGTGTTGGAACAAGACCACTTCTCTTTCAGAAACAGATATGAGTTTTTTGTGAATGCTTGTAAGTAGCTTAAGGCACTTTCAAAGGAAAGTGATTTTCTCTGAAAGGACAGCATTTAGAAAGTGAAGCAACACTCCATTCACTTCGCACAGTGAATTGAAGTGTTGGAACAGACTGCTTCTCTTTCAGAGAAACGCATGTGAATTTCTATTGAATGCTTGTAAGTAGCTTAAGGCACTTTCAAAGGAAAGTGATTTTCTCAGAAAGGACAGCATTTAGAAAGTGAAGCAGCACTCCATTCACTTCGCACAGTGAATTGAAGTGTTGGAACTGACTGCTTCTCTTTCAGTGAAATTCATGTGAATTTCTGTTGAATGCTGGTAAGTAGCTTAAGGCACTTTCAAAGGAAAGTGATTTTCTCTGAAAGGACAGCATTTAGAAAGTGAAACAACACTCCATTCACTTCGCACAGTGAATTGAAGTGTTGGAACAGACCACTTCTCTTTCAGAGAAACAGATATGAGTTTTTTGTGAATGCTTGTAAGTAGCTTAAGGCACTTTCAAAGGAAAGTGATTTTCTCTGAAAGGACAGCATTTAGAAAGTGAAGCAACACTCCATTCACTTCGCACAGTGAATTGAAGTGTTGGAACAGACTGCTTCTCTTTCAGAGAAACGCATGTGAATTTCTATTGAATGCTTGTAAGTAGCTTAAGGCACTTTCAAAGGAAAGTGATTTTCTCTGAAAGGACAGCATTTAGAAAGTGAAGCAACACTCCATTCACTTCGCACAGTGAATTGAAGTGTTGGAACAGACTGCTTCTCTTTCAGAAAAATGCATGTGAGTTTCTTGTGAATGCTTGTAAGTAGCTTAAGGCACTTTCAAAGGAAAGTGATTTTCTCTGAAAGGACAGCATTTAGAAAGTGAAGCAACACTCCATTCACTTCGCACAGTGAATTGAAGTGTTGGAACAGAATGCTTCTTTTTCAGAGAAACACATGTGAATTTCTATTGAATGCTTGTAAGTAGCTTAAGGCACTTTCAAAGGAAAGTGATTTTCTCTGAAAAGACAGCATTTAGAAAGTGAAGCAACACTCCATTCACTATGCACAGTGAATTGAAGTGTTGGAACAGACTGCTTCTCTTTCAGAAAAATGCATGTGAGTCTCTTGTGAATGCTTGTAAGTAGCTTAAGGCACTTTCAAAGGAAAGTGATTTTCTCTGAAAGGACTGCATTTAGAAAGTGAAGCAACACTCCATTCACTTCGCACAGTGAATTGAAGTGTTGGAACAGACTTCTTCTTTTTCAGAGAAACACATGTGAATTTCTATTGAATGCTTGTAAGTAGCTTAAGGCACTTTCAAAGGAAAGTGATTTTCTCTGAAAGGACAGCTTTTAGAAAGTGAAGCAACACTCCATTCACTACGCACAGTGAATTGAAGTGTTGGAACAGACTGCTTCTCTTTCAGAAAAATGCATGTGAGTCTCTTGTGAATGCTTGTAAGTAGCTTAAGGCACTTTCAAAGGAAAGTGATTTTCTGTGAAAGGACTGCATTTAGAAAGTTAAGCAACACTCCATTCACTTCGCACAGTGAATTGAAGTGTTGGAACAGACTTCTTCTTTTTCAGAGAAACACATGTGAATTTCTATTGAATGCTTGTAAGTAGCTTAAGGCACTTTCAAAGGAAAGTGATTTTCTCTGAAAGGACAGCTTTTAGAAAGTGAAGCAACACTCCATTCACTACGCACAGTGAATTGAAGTGTTGGAACAGACTGCTTCTCTTTCAGAAAAATGCATGTGAGTTTCTTGTGAATGCTTGTAAGTAGCTTAAGGCACTTTCAAAGGAAAGTGATTTTCTCTGAAAGGACAGCATTTAGAAAGTGAAGCAACACTCCATTCACTTCGCACAGTGAATTGAAGTGATGGAACAGACTGCTTCTTTTTCAGAGAAACGCATGTGAATTTCTGTGGAATGCTTGCAAGTAGCTTAAGGCACTTTCAAAGGAAAGTGATTTTCTCTGAAAGGACAGCATTTAGAAAGTGATGCAACACTCCATGCACTTCGCACAGTGAATTGAAGTGTTGGAACAGACTGCTTCTCTTTCAGCGAAACGCATGTGAATTTCTGTTGAATGCTTGTAAGTAGCTTAAGGCACTTTCAAAGGAAAGTGATTTTCTCTGAAAGGACAGCATTTAGAAAGTGAAGCAACACTCCATTCACTTCGCACAGTGAATTGAATTGTTGGAACAGACAGCTTCTCTTTCATAGAAACCCATTTGAGTTTCCTGTGAATGTGTGCAAGTAGCTTAAGGCACTTTCAAAGGAAAGTGATTTTCTCTGAAAGGACAGCATTTAGAAAGTGAAACAACACTCCATTCACTTCGCACAGTGAATTGAAGTGGAACAGACTTCTTCTCTTTCAGAGAAACGCATGTGAATTTCTGTGGAATGCTTGTAAGTAGCTTAAGGCACTTTCAAAGGAAAGTGATTTTCTCTGAAAGGACAGCATTTAGAAAGTGAAACAACACTCCATTCACTTCGCACAGTGAATTGAAGTGTTGGAACAGACCACTTCTCTTTCAGAGAAACAGATATGAGTTTTTTGTGAATGCTTGTAAGTAGCTTAAGGCACTTTCAAAGGAAAGTGATTTTCTCTGAAAGGACAGTATTTAGAAAGTGAAGCAAGACTCCATTCACTTCGCACAGTGAATTGAAGTGTTGGAACAGACTGCTTCTCTTTCAGAGAAACGCATGTGAATTTCTATTGAATGCTTGTAAGTAGCTTAAGGCACTTTCAAAGGAAAGTGATTTTCTCAGAAAGGACAGCATTTAGAAAGTGAAGCAACACTCCATTCACTACGCACAGTGAATTGAAGTGTTGGAACAGACTGCTTCTCTTTCAGAAAAATGCATGTGAGTTTCTTGTGAATGCTTGTAAGTAGCTTAAGGCACTTTCAAAGGAAAGTGATTTTCTCTGAAAGGACAGCATTTAGAAAGTGAAGCAACACTCCATTCACTTCGCACAGTGAATTGAAGTGTTGGAACAGACTGCTTCTTTTTCAGAGAAACACATGTGAATTTCTATTGAATGCTTGTAAGTAGCTTAAGGCACTTTCAAAGGAAAGTGATTTTCTCTGAAAGGACAGCATTTAGAAAGTGAAGCAACACTCCATTCACTACGCACAGTGAATTGAAGTGTTGGAACAGACTGCTTCTCTTTCAGAAAAATGCATGTGAGTCTCTTGTGAATGCTTGTAAGTAGCTTAAGGCACTTTCAAAGGAAAGTGATTTTCTCTGAAAGGACTGCATTTAGAAAGTGAAGCAACACTCCATTCACTTCGCACAGTGAATTGAAGTGTTGGAACAGACTTCTTCTTTTTCAGAGAAACACATGTGAATTTCTATTGAATGCTTGTAAGTAGCTTAAGGCACTTTCAAAGGAAAGTGATTTTCTCTGAAAGGACAGCTTTTAGAAAGTGAAGCAACTCTCCATTCACTACGCACAGTGAATTGAAGTGTTGGAACAGACTGCTTCTCTTTCAGAAAAATGCATGTGAGTTTCTTGTGAATGCTTGTAAGTAGCTTAAGGCACTTTCAAAGGAAAGTGATTTTCTCTGAAAGGACAGCATTTAGAAAGTGAAGCAACACTCCATTCACTTCGCACAGTGAATTGAAGTGTTGGAACAGACCACTTCTCTTTCAGAGAAACAGATATGAGTTTTTTGTGAATGCTTGTAAGTAGCTTAAGGCACTTTCAAAGGAAAGTGATTTTCTCTGAAAGGACAGCATTTAGAAAGTGAAGCAACACTCCATTCACTTCGCACAGTGAATTGAAGTGTTGGAACAGACTGCTTCTCTTTCAGAGAAACGCATGTGAATTTCTATTTAATGCTTGTATGTAGCTTAAGGCACTTTCAAAGGAAAGTGATTTTCTCAGAAAGGACAGCATTTAGAAAGTGAAGCAACACTCCATTCACTTCGCACAGTGAATTGAAGTGTTGGAACAGACTGCTTCTCTTTCAGAAAAATGCATGTGAGTTTCTTGTGAAGGCTTGTAAGTAGCTTAAGGCACTTTCAAAGGAAAGTGATTTTCTCTGAAAGTACAGAATTTAGAAAGTGAAGCAACACTCCATTCACTTCGCACAGTGAATTGAAGTGTTGGAACAGACTGCTTCTTTTTCAGAGAAACGCATGTGAATTTCTGTGGAATGCTTGTAAGTAGCTTAAGGCACTTTCAAAGGAAAGTGATTTTCTCTGAAACGACAGCATTTAGAAAGTGAAGCAGCACTCCATTCACTTCACACAGTGAATTGAAGTGTTGTAACAGACTGCTTCTCTTTCAGTGAAATGCATGTGAATTTCTGTTGAATGCTTGTAAGTAGCTTAAGACACTTTCAAAGGAAAGTGATTTTCTCTGAAAGGACAGCATTTAGAAAGTGAAGCAACACTCCATTCACTTCGCACAGTGAATTGAAGTGTTTGAACAGACTGCTTCTCTTTCAGTGAAACACATGTGAATTTCTGTGGAATGCTTGTAAGTAGCTTAAGGCACTTTCAAAGGAAAGTGATTTTCTCTGAAAGGACAGCATTTAGAAAGTGAAGCAACACTCCATTCACTACGCACAGTGAATTGAAGTGTTGGAACAGACAGCTTCTCTTTCATAGAAACGCATTTGAGTTTCCTGTGAATGTGTGTAAGTAGCTTAAGGCACTTTCAAAGGAAAGTGATTTTCTCTGAAAGGACAGCATTTAGAAAGTGAAACAACACTCCATTCACTTCGCACAGTGAATTGAAGTGTTGGAACAGACTTCTTCTCTTTCAGAGAAACGCATGTGAATTTCTGTGGAATGCTTGTAAGTAGCTTAAGGCACTTTCAAAGGAAAGTGATTTTCTCAGAAAGGACAGCATTTAGAAAGTGAAACAACACTCCATTCACTTCGCACAGTGAATTGAAGTGTTGGAACAAGACCACTTCTCTTTCAGAAACAGATATGAGTTTTTTGTGAATGCTTGTAAGTAGCTTAAGGCACTTTCAAAGGAAAGTGATTTTCTCTGAAAGGACAGCATTTAGAAAGTGAAGCAACACTCCATTCACTTCGCACAGTGAATTGAAGTGTTGGAACAGACTGCTTCTCTTTCAGAGAAACGCATGTGAATTTCTATTGAATGCTTGTAAGTAGCTTAAGGCACTTTCAAAGGAAAGTGATTTTCTCAGAAAGGACAGCATTTAGAAAGTGAAGCAGCACTCCATTCACTTCGCACAGTGAATTGAAGTGTTGGAACAGACTGCTTCTCTTTCAGTGAAATTCATGTGAATTTCTGTTGAATGCTGGTAAGTAGCTTAAGGCACTTTCAAAGGAAAGTGATTTTCTCTGAAAGGACAGCATTTAGAAAGTGAAACAACACTCCATTCACTTCGCACAGTGAATTGAAGTGTTGGAACAGACCACTTCTCTTTCAGAGAAACAGATATGAGTTTTTTGTGAATGCTTGTAAGTAGCTTAAGGCACTTTCAAAGGAAAGTGATTTTCTCTGAAAGGACAGCATTTAGAAAGTGAAGCAACCCTCCATTCACTTCGCACAGTGAATTGAAGTGTTGGAACAGACTGCTTCTCTTTCAGAGAAACGCATGTGAATTTCTATTGAATGCTTGTAAGTAGCTTAAGGCACTTTCAAAGGAAAGTGATTTTCTCAGAAAGGACAGCATTTAGAAAGTGAAGCAACACTCCATTCACTTCGCACAGTGAATTGAAGTGTTGGAACAGACTGCTTCTCTTTCAGAAAAATGCATGTGAGTTTCTTGTGAATGCTTGTAAGTAGCTTAAGGCACTTTCAAAGGAAAGTGATTTTCTCAGAAAGGACAGCATTTAGAAAGTGAAGCAACACTCCATTCACTTCGCACAGTGAATTGAAGTGTTGGAACAGACTGCTTCTCTTTCAGAAAAATGCATGTGAGTTTCTTGTGAATGCTTGTAAGTAGCTTAAGGCACTTTCAAAGGAAAGTGATTTTCTCTGAAAGGACAGCATTTAGAAAGTGAAGCAACACTCCATTCACTTCGCACAGTGAATTGAAGTGTTGGAACAGACTGCTTCTTTTTCAGAGAAACACATGTGAATTTCTATTGAATGCTTGTAAGTAGCTTAAGGCACTTTCAAAGGAAAGTGATTTTCTCTGAAAAGACAGCATTTAGAAAGTGAAGCAACCCTCCATTCACTACGCACAGTGAATTGAAGTGTTGGAACAGACTGCTTCTCTTTCAGAAAAATGCATGTGAGTTTCTTGTGAATGCTTGTAAGTAGCTTAAGGCACTTTCAAAGGAAAGTGATTTTCTCTGAAAGGACTGCATTTAGAAAGTGAAGCAACACTCCATTCACTTCGCACAGTGAATTGAAGTGTTGGAACAGACTTCTTCTTTTTCAGAGAAACACATGTGAATTTCTATTGAATGCTTGTAAGTAGCTTAAGGCACTTTCAAAGGAAAGTGATTTTCTCTGAAAGGACAGCTTTTAGAAAGTGAAGCAACACTCCATTCACTACGCACAGTGAATTGAAGTGTTGGAACAGACTGCTTCTCTTTCAGAAAAATGCATGTGAGTTTCTTGTGAATGCTTGTAAGTAGCTTAAGGCACTTTCAAAGGAAAGTGATTTTCTCTGAAAGGACAGCATTTAGAAAGTGAAGCAACACTCCATTCACTTCGCACAGTGAATTGAAGTGATGGAACAGACTGCTTCTTTTTCAGAGAAACGCATGTGAATTTCTGTGGAATGCTTGCAAGTAGCTTAAGGCACTTTCAAAGGAAAGTGATTTTCTCTGAAAGGACAGCATTTAGAAAGTGATGCAACACTCCATTCACTTCGCACAGTGAATTGAAGTGTTGGAACAGACTGCTTCTCTTTCAGCGAAACGCATGTGAATTTTTGTTGAATGCTTGTAAGTAGCTTAAGGCACTTTCAAAGGAAAGTGATTTTCTCTGAAAGGACAGCATTTAGAAAGTGAAGCAACACTCCATTCACTTCGCACAGTGAATTGAATTGTTGGAACAGACAGCTTCTCTTTCATAGAAACGCATTTGAGTTTCCTGTGAATGTGTGCAAGTAGCTTAAGGCACTTTCAAAGGAAAGTGATTTTCTCTGAAATGACAGCATTTAGAAAGTGAAACAACACTCCATTCACTTCGCACAGTGAATTGAAGTGGAACAGACTTCTTCTCTTTCAGAGAAACGCATGTGAATTTCTGTGGAATGCTTGTAAGTAGCTTAAGGCACTTTCAAAGGAAAGTGATTTTCTCTGAAAGGACAGCATTTAGAAAGTGAAACAACACTCCATTCACTTCGCACAGTGAATTGAAGTGTTGGAACAGACCACTTCTCTTTCAGAGAAACAGATATGAGTTTTTTGTGAATGCTTGTAAGTAGCTTAAGGCACTTTCAAAGGAAAGTGATTTTCTCTGAAAGGACAGTATTTAGAAAGTGAAGCAAGACTCCATTCACTTCGCACAGTGAATTGAAGTGTTGGAACAGACTGCTTCTCTTTCAGAGAAACGCATGTGAATTTCTATTGAATGCTTGTAAGTAGCTTAAGGCACTTTCAAAGGAAAGTGATTTTCTCAGAAAGGACAGCATTTAGAAAGTGAAGCAACACTCCATTCACTACGCACAGTGAATTGAAGTGTTGGAACAGACTGCTTCTCTTTCAGAAAAATGCATGTGAGTTTCTTGTGAATGCTTGTAAGTAGCTTAAGGCACTTTCAAAGGAAAGTGATTTTCTCTGAAAGGACAGCATTTAGAAAGTGAAGCAACACTCCATTCACTTCGCACAGTGAATTGAAGTGTTGGAACAGACTGCTTCTTTTTCAGAGAAACACATGTGAATTTCTATTGAATGCTTGTAAGTAGCTTAAGGCACTTTCAAAGGAAAGTGATTTTCTCTGAAAGGACAGCATTTAGAAAGTGAAGCAACACTCCATTCACTACGCACAGTGAATTGAAGTGTTGGAACAGACTGCTTCTCTTTCAGAAAAATGCATGTGAGTCTCTTGTGAATGCTTGTAAGTAGCTTAAGGCACTTTCAAAGGAAAGTGATTTTCTCTGAAAGGACTGCATTTAGAAAGTGAAGCAACACTCCATTCACTTCGCACAGTGAATTGAAGTGTTGGAACAGACTTCTTCTTTTTCAGAGAAACACATGTGAATTTCTATTGAATGCTTGTAAGTAGCTTAAGGCACTTTCAAAGGAAAGTGATTTTCTCTGAAAGGACAGCTTTTAGAAAGTGAAGCAACTCTCCATTCACTACGCACAGTGAATTGAAGTGTTGGAACAGACTGCTTCTCTTTCAGAAAAATGCATGTGAGTTTCTTGTGAATGCTTGAAAGTAGCTTAAGGCACTTTCAAAGGAAAGTGATTTTCTCTGAAAGGACAGCATTTAGAAAGTGAAGCAACACTCCATTCACTTCGCACAGTGAATTGAAGTGTTGGAACAGACCACTTCACTTTCAGAGAAACAGATATGAGTTTTTTGTGAATGCTTGTAAGTAGCTTAAGGCACTTTCAAAGGAAAGTGATTTTCTCTGACAGGACAGCATTTAGAAAGTGAAGCAACACTCCATTCACTTCGCACAGTGAATTGAAGTGTTGGAACAGACTGCTTCTTTTTCAGAGAAACACATGTGAATTTCTATTGAATGCTTGTAAGTAGCTTAAGGCACTTTCAAAGGAAAGTGATTTTCTCAGAAAGGACAGCATTTAGAAAGTGAAACAACACTCCATTCACTTCGCACAGTGAATTGAAGTGTTGGAACAAGACCACTTCTCTTTCAGAAACAGATATGAGTTTTTTGTGAATGCTTGTAAGTAGCTTAAGGCACTTTCAAAGGAAAGTGATTTTCTCTGAAAGGACAGCATTTAGAAAGTGAAGCAACACTCCATTCACTTCGCACAGTGAATTGAAGTGTTGGAACAGACTGCTTCTCTTTCAGAGAAACGCATGTGAATTTCTATTGAATGCTTGTAAGTAGCTTAAGGCACTTTCAAAGGAAAGTGATTTTCTCAGAAAGGACAGCATTTAGAAAGTGAAGCAGCACTCCATTCACTTCGCACAGTGAATTGAAGTGTTGGAACAGACTGCTTCTCTTTCAGTGAAATTCATGTGAATTTCTGTTGAATGCTGGTAAGTAGCTTAAGGCACTTTCAAAGGAAAGTGATTTTCTCTGAAAGGACAGCATTTAGAAAGTGAAACAACACTCCATTCACTTCGCACAGTGAATTGAAGTGTTGGAACAGACCACTTCTCTTTCAGAGAAACAGATATGAGTTTTTTGTGAATGCTTGTAAGTAGCTTAAGGCACTTTCAAAGGAAAGTGATTTTCTCTGAAAGGACAGCATTTAGAAAGTGAAGCAACCCTCCATTCACTTCGCACAGTGAATTGAAGTGTTGGAACAGACTGCTTCTCTTTCAGAGAAACGCATGTGAATTTCTATTGAATGCTTGTAAGTAGCTTAAGGCACTTTCAAAGGAAAGTGATTTTCTCAGAAAGGACAGCATTTAGAAAGTGAAGCAACACTCCATTCACTTCGCACAGTGAATTGAAGTGTTGGAACAGACCACTTCTCTTTCAGAGAAACAGATATGAGTTTTTTGTGAATGCTTGTAAGTAGCTTAAGGCACTTTCAAAGGAAAGTGATTTTCTCTGAAAGGACAGTATTTAGAAAGTGAAGCAAGACTCCATTCACTTCGCACAGTGAATTGAAGTGTTGGAACAGACTGCTTCTCTTTCAGAGAAACGCATGTGAATTTCTATTGAATGCTTGTAAGTAGCTTAAGGCACTTTCAAAGGAAAGTGATTTTCTCAGAAAGGACAGCATTTAGAAAGTGAAGCAACACTCCATTCACTACGCACAGTGAATTGAAGTGTTGGAACAGACTGCTTCTCTTTCAGAAAAATGCATGTGAGTTTCTTGTGAATGCTTGTAAGTAGCTTAAGGCACTTTCAAAGGAAAGTGATTTTCTCAGAAAGGACAGCATTTAGAAAGTGAAGCAACACTCCATTCACTACGCACAGTGAATTGAAGTGTTGGAACAGACTGCTTCTCTTTCAGAAAAATGCATGTGAGTTTCTTGTGAATGCTTGTAAGTAGCTTAAGGCACTTTCAAAGGAAAGTGATTTTCTCTGAAAGGACAGCATTTAGAAAGTGAAGCAACACTCCATTCACTTCGCACAGTGAATTGAAGTGTTGGAACAGACTGCTTCTTTTTCAGAGAAACACATGTGAATTTCTATTGAATGCTTGTAAGTAGCTTAAGGCACTTTCAAAGGAAAGTGATTTTCTCTGAAAGGACAGCATTTAGAAAGTGAAGCAACACTCCATTCACTACGCACAGTGAATTGAAGTGTTGGAACAGACTGCTTCTCTTTCAGAAAAATGCATGTGAGTCTCTTGTGAATGCTTGTAAGTAGCTTAAGGCACTTTCAAAGGAAAGTGATTTTCTCTGAAAGGACTGCATTTAGAAAGTGAAGCAACACTCCATTCACTTCGCACAGTGAATTGAAGTGTTGGAACAGACTTCTTCTTTTTCAGAGAAACACATGTGAATTTCTATTGAATGCTTGTAAGTAGCTTAAGGCACTTTCAAAGGAAAGTGATTTTCTCTGAAAGGACAGCTTTTAGAAAGTGAAGCAACTCTCCATTCACTACGCACAGTGAATTGAAGTGTTGGAACAGACTGCTTCTCTTTCAGAAAAATGCATGTGAGTTTCTTGTGAATGCTTGTAAGTAGCTTAAGGCACTTTCAAAGGAAAGTGATTTTCTCTGAAAGGACAGCATTTAGAAAGTGAAGCAACACTCCATTCACTTCGCACAGTGAATTGAAGTGTTGGAACAGACCACTTCACTTTCAGAGAAACAGATATGAGTTTTTTGTGAATGCTTGTAAGTAGCTTAAGGCACTTTCAAAGGAAAGTGATTTTCTCTGACAGGACAGCATTTAGAAAGTGAAGCAACACTCCATTCACTTCGCACAGTGAATTGAAGTGTTGGAACAGACTGCTTCTCTTTCAGAGAAACGCATGTGAATTTCTATTTAATGCTTGTAAGTAGCTTAAGGCACTTTCAAAGGAAAGTGATTTTCTCAGAAAGTACAGAATTTAGAAAGTGAAGCAACTTCCATTCACTTCGCACAGTGAATTGAAGTGTTGGAACAGACTGCTTCTTTTTCAGAGAAACGCATGTGAATTTCTGTGGAATGCTTGTAAGTAGCTTAAGGCACTTTCAAAGGAAAGTGATTTTCTCTGAAACGACAGCATTTAGAAAGTGAAGCAGTACTCCATTCACTTCGCACAGTGAATTGAAGTGTTGTAACAGACTGCTTCTCTTTCAGTGAAATGCATGTGAATTTCTGTTGAATGCTTGTAAGTAGCTTAAGACACTTTCAAAGGAAAGTGATTTTCTCTGAAAGGACAGCATTTAGAAAGTGAAGCAACACTCCATTCACTTCGCACAGTGAATTGAAGTGTTGGAACAGACTGCTTCTCTTTCAGTGAAACACATGTGAATTTCTCTTGAAGGCTTGTAAGTAGCTTAAGGCACTTTCAAAGGAAAGTGATTTTCTCTGAAAGGACAGCATTTAGAAAGTGAAGCAACACTCCATTCACTACGCACAGTGAATTGAAGTGTTGGAACAGACAGCTTCTCTTTCATAGAAACGCATTTGAGTTTCCTGTGAATGTGTGTAAGTAGCTTAAGGCACTTTCAAAGGAAAGTGATTTTCTCTGAAAGGACAGCATTTAGAAAGTGAAACAACACTCCATTCACTTCGCACAGTGAATTGAAGTGTTGGAACAGACTTCTTCTCTTTCAGAGAAACGCATGTGAATTTCTGTGGAATGCTTGTAAGTAGCTTAAGGCACTTTCAAAGGAAAGTGATTTTCTCAGAAAGGACAGCATTTAGAAAGTGAAACAACACTCCATTCACTTCGCACAGTGAATTGAAGTGTTGGAACAAGACCACTTCTCTTTCAGAAACAGATATGAGTTTTTTGTGAATGCTTGTAAGTAGCTTAAGGCACTTTCAAAGGAAAGTGATTTTCTCTGAAAGGACAGCATTTAGAAAGTGAAGCAACACTCCATTCACTTCGCACAGTGAATTGAAGTGTTGGAACAGACTGCTTCTCTTTCAGGGAAACGCATGTGAATTTCTATTGAATGCTTGTAAGTAGCTTAAGGCACTTTCAAAGGAAAGTGATTTTCTCAGAAAGGACAGCATTTAGAAAGTGAAGCAGCACTCCATTCACTTCGCACAGTGAATTGAAGTGTTGGAACAGACTGCTTCTCTTTCAGTGAAATTCATGTGAATTTCTGTTGAATGCTGGTAAGTAGCTTAAGGCACTTTCAAAGGAAAGTGATTTTCTCTGAAAGGACAGCATTTAGAAAGTGAAACAACACTCCATTCACTTCGCACAGTGAATTGAAGTGTTGGAACAGACCACTTCTCTTTCAGAGAAACAGATATGAGTTTTTTGTGAATGCTTGTAAGTAGCTTAAGGCACTTTCAAAGGAAAGTGATTTTCTCTGAAAGGACAGCATTTAGAAAGTGAAGCAACCCTCCATTCACTTCGCACAGTGAATTAAAGTGTTGGAACAGACTGCTTCTCTTTGAGAGAAACGCATGTGAATTTCTATTGAATGCTTGTAAGTAGCTTAAGGCACTTTCAAAGGAAAGTGATTTTCTCAGAAAGGACAGCATTTAGAAAGTGAAGCAACACTCCATTCACTTCGCACAGTGAATTGAAGTGTTGGAACAGACTGCTTCTCTTTCAGAAAAATGCATGTGAGTTTCTTGTGAATGCTTGTAAGTAGCTTAAGGCACTTTCAAAGGAAAGTGATTTTCTCTGAAAGGACAGCATTTAGAAAGTGAAGCAACACTCCATTCACTTCGCACAGTGAATTGAAGTGTTGGAACAGACTGCTTCTTTTTCAGAGAAACACATGTGAATTTCTATTGAATGCTTGTAAGTAGCTTAAGGCACTTTCAAAGGAAAGTGATTTTCTCTGAAAAGACAGCATTTAGAAAGTGAAGCAACACTCCATTCACTACGCACAGTGAATTGAAGTGTTGGAACAGACTGCTTCTCTTTCAGAAAAATGCATGTGAGTTTCTTGTGAATGCTTGTAAGTAGCTTAAGGCACTTTCAAAGGAAAGTGATTTTCTCTGAAAGGACAGCATTTAGAAAGTGAAGCAACACTCCATTCACTTCGCACAGTGAATTGAAGTGTTGGAACAGACTGCATCTTTTTCAGAGAAACACATGTGAATTTGTATTGAATGCTTGTAAGTAGCTTAAGGCACTTTCAAAGGAAAGTGATTTTCTCTGAAAGGACAGCTTTTAGAAAGTGAAGCAACACTCCATTCACTACGCACAGTGAATTGAAGTGTTGGAACAGACTGCTTCTCTTTCAGAAAAATGCATGTGAGTTTCTTGTGAATGCTTGTAAGTAGCTTAAGGCACTTTCAAAGGAAAGTGATTTTCTCTGAAAGGACAGCATTTAGAAAGTGAAGCAACACTCCATTCACTTCGCACAGTGAATTGAAGTGATGGAACAGACTGCTTCTTTTTCAGAGAAACGCATGTGAATTTCTGTGGAATGCTTGCAAGTAGCTTAAGGCACTTTCAAAGGAAAGTGATTTTCTCTGAAAGGACAGCATTTAGAAAGTGATGCAACACTCCATTCACTTCGCACAGTGAATTGAAGTGTTGGAACAGACTGCTTCTCTTTCAGCGAAACGCATGTGAATTTCTGTTGAATGCTTGTAAGTAGCTTAAGGCACTTTCAAAGGAAAGTGATTTTCTCTGAAAGGACAGTATTTAGAAAGTGAAGCAACACTCCATTCACTTCGCACAGTGAATTGAATTGTTGGAACAGACAGCTTCTCTTTCATAGAAACGCATTTGAGTTTCCTGTGAATGTGTGCAAGTAGCTTAAGGCACTTTCAAAGGAAAGTGATTTTCTCTGAAAGGACAGCATTTAGAAAGTGAAACAACACTCCATTCACATCGCACAGTGAATTGAAGTGGAACAGACTTCTCTTTCAGAGAAACGCATGTGAATTTCTGTGGAATGCTTGTAAGTAGCTTAAGGCACGTTCAAAGGAAAGTGATTTTCTCTGAAAGGACAGCATTTAGAAAGTGAAACAACACTCCATTCACTTCGCACAGTGAATTGAAGTGTTGGAACAGACCACTTCTCTTTCAGAGAAACAGATATGAGTTTTTTGTGAATGCTTGTAAGTAGCTTAAGGCACTTTCAAAGGAAAGTGATTTTCTCTGAAAGGACAGTATTTAGAAAGTGAAGCAAGACTCCATTCACTTCGCACAGTGAATTGAAGTGTTGGAACAGACTGCTTCTCTTTCAGAGAAACGCATGTGAATTTCTATTGAATGCTTGTAAGTAGCTTAAGGCACTTTCAAAGGAAAGTGATTTTCTCTGAAAGGACAGCATTTAGAAAGTGAAGCAACACTCCATTCACTACGCACAGTGAATTGAAGTGTTGGAACAGACTGCTTCTCTTTCAGAAAAATGCATGTGAGTCTCTTGTGAATGCTTGTAAGTAGCTTAAGGCACTTTCAAAGGTAAGTGATTTTCTCTGAAAGGACAGCATTTAGAAAGTGAAGCAACACTCCATTCACTTCGCACAGTGAATTGAAGTGTTGGAACAGACTGCTTCTTTTTCAGAGAAACACATGTGAATTTCTATTGAATGCTTGTAAGTAGCTTAAGGCACTTTCAAAGGAAAGTGATTTTCTCTGAAAGGACAGCATTTAGAAAGTGAAGCAACACTCCATTCACTACGCACAGTGAATTGAAGTGTTGGAACAGACTGCTTCTCTTTCAGAAAAATGCATGTGAGTCTCTTGTGAATGCTTGTAAGTAGCTTAAGGCACTTTCAAAGGAAAGTGATTTTCTCTGAAAGGACTGCATTTAGAAAGTGAAGCAACACTCCATTCACTACGCACAGTGAATTGAAGTGTTGGAACAGACTTCTTCTTTTTCAGAGAAACACATGTGAATTTCTATTGAATGCTTGTAAGTAGCTTAAGGCACTTTCAAAGGAAAGTGATTTTCTCTGAAAGGACAGCTTTTAGAAAGTGAAGCAACTCTCCATTCACTACGCACAGTGAATTGAAGTGTTGGAACAGACTGCTTCTCTTTCAGAAAAATGCATGTGAGTTTCTTGTGAATGCTTGTAAGTAGCTTAAGGCACTTTCAAAGGAAAGTGATTTTCTCTGAAAGGACAGCATTTAGAAAGTGAAGCAACACTCCATTCACTTCGCACAGTGAATTGAAGTGTTGGAACAGACTGCTTATTTTCAGAGAAACGCATGTGAATTTCTGTGGAATGCTTGTAAGTAGCTTAAGGCACTTTCAAAGGAAAGTGATTTTCTCTGAAAGAACAGCATTTAGAAAGTGAAGCACCACTCCATTCACTTCGCACAGTGAATTGAAGTGTTGGAACAGACTGCTTCTCTTTCAGTGAAATGCATGTGAATTTCTGTTGAATGCTTTTAAGTAGCTTAAGGCACTTTCAAAGGAAAGTGATTTTCTCTGAAAGGACAGCATTTAGAAAGTGAAGCAACACTCCATTCACTTCGCACAGTGAATTGAAGTGTTGGAACAGACTGCTTCTTTTTCAGAGAAACACATGTGAATTTCTATTGAATGCTTGTAAGTAGCTTAAGGCACTTTCAAAGGAAAGTGATTTTCTCTGAAAGGACAGCATTTAGAAAGTGAAACAACACTCCATTCACTTCGCACAGTGAATTGAAGTGTTGGAACAGACCACTTCTCTTTCAGAGAAACAGATATGAGTTTTTTGTGAATGCTTGTAAGTAGCTTAAGGCACTTTCAAAGGAAAGTGATTTTCTCTGAAAGGACAGTATTTAGAAAGTGAAGCAAGACTCCATTCACTTCGCACAGTGAATTGAAGTGTTGGAACAGACTGCTTCTCTTTCATAGAAACGCATGTGAATTTCTATTGAATGCTTGTAAGTAGCTTAAGGCACTTTCAAAGGAAAGTGATTTTCTCTGAAAGGACAGCATTTAGAAAGTGAAGCAACACTCCATTCACTACGCACAGTGAATTGAAGTGTTGGAACAGACTGCTTCTCTTTCAGAAAAATGCATGTGAGTCTCTTGTGAATGCTTGTAAGTAGCTTAAGGCACTTTCAAAGGTAAGTGATTTTCTCTGAAAGGACAGCATTTAGAAAGTGAAGCAACACTCCATTCACTTCGCACAGTGAATTGAAGTGTTGGAACAGACTGCTTCTTTTTCAGAGAAACACATGTGAATTTCTATTGAATGCTTGTAAGTAGCTTAAGGCACTTTCAAAGGAAAGTGATTTTCTCTGAAAGGACAGCATTTAGAAAGTGAAGCAACACTCCATTCACTACGCACAGTGAATTGAAGTGTTGGAACAGACTGCTTCTCTTTCAGAAAAATGCATGTGAGTCTCTTGTGAATGCTTGTAAGTAGCTTAAGGCACTTTCAAAGGAAAGTGATTTTCTCTGAAAGGACTGCATTTAGAAAGTGAAGCAACACTCCATTCACTTCGCACAGTGAATTGAAGTGTTGGAACAGACTTCTTCTTTTTCAGAGAAACACATGTGAATTTCTATTGAATGCTTGTAAGTAGCTTAAGGCACTTTCAAAGGAAAGTGATTTTCTCTGAAAGGACAGCTTTTAGAAAGTGAAGCAACTCTCCATTCACTACGCACAGTGAATTGAAGTGTTGGAACAGACTGCTTCTCTTTCAGAAAAATGCATGTGAGTTTCTTGTGAATGCTTGTAAGTAGCTTAAGGCACTTTCAAAGGAAAGTGATTTTCTCTGAAAGGACAGCATTTAGAAAGTGAAGCAACACTCCATTCACTTCGCACAGTGAATTGAAGTGTTGGAACAGACTGCTTCTTTTTCAGAGAAACGCATGTGAATTTCTGTGGAATGCTTGTAAGTAGCTTAAGGCACTTTCAAAGGAAAGTGATTTTCTCTGAAAGAACAGCATTTAGAAAGTGAAGCAGCACTCCATTCACTTCGCACAGTGAATTGAAGTGTTGGAACAGACTGCTTCTCTTTCAGTGAAATGCATGTGAATTTCTGTTGAATGCTTTTAAGTAGCTTAAGGCACTTTCAAAGGAAAGTGATTTTCTCTGAAAGGACAGCATTTAGAAAGTGAAGCAACACTCCATTCACTTCGCACAGTGAATTGAAGTGTTGGAACAGAATGCTTCTTTTTCAGAGAAACACATGTGAATTTCTATTGAATGCTTGTAAGTAGCTTAAGGCACTTTCAAAGGAAAGTGATTTTCTCTGAAAGGACAGCATTTAGAAAGTGAAACAACACTCCATTCACTTCGCACAGTGAATTGAAATGTTGGAACAGACCACTTCTCTTTCAGAGAAACAGATATGAGTTTTTTGTGAATGCTTGTAAGTAGCTTAAGGCACTTTCAAAGGAAAGTGATTTTCTCTGAAAGGACAGCATTTAGAAAGTGAAGCAACACTCCATTCACTTCGCACAGTGAATTGAAGTGTTGGAACAGACTGCTTCTCTTTCAGAGAAACACATGTGAATTTCTATTTAATGCTTGTAAGTAGCTTAAGGCACTTTCAAAGGAAAGTGATTTTCTCTGAAAGGACAGCATTTAGAAAGTGAAACAACACTCCATTCACTTCGCACAGTGAATTGAAGTGTTGGAACAGACTGCTTCTTTTTCAGAGAAACACATGTGAATTTCTATTGAATGCTTGTAAGTAGCTTAAGGCACTTTCAAAGGAAAGTGATTTTCTCTGAAAGGACAGCATTTAGAAAGTGAAGCAACACTCCATTCACTACGCACAGTGAATTGAAGTGTTGGAACAGACTGCTTCTCTTTCAGAAAAATGCATGTGAGTCTCTTGTGAATGCTTGTAAGTAGCTTAAGGCACTTTCAAAGGAAAGTGATTTTCTCTGAAAGGACTGCATTTAGAAAGTGAAGCAACACTCCATTCACTACGCACAGAGAATTGAAGTGTTGGAACAGACTTCTTCTTTTTCAGAGAAACACATGTGAATTTCTATTGAATGCTTGTAAGTAGCTTAAGGCACTTTCAAAGGAAAGTGATTTTCTCTGAAAGGACAGCTTTTAGAAAGTGAAGCAACTCTCCATTCACTACGCACAGTGAATTGAAGTGTTGGAACAGACTGCTTCTCTTTCAGAAAAATGCATGTGAGTTTCTTGTGAATGCTTGTAAGTAGCTTAAGGCACTTTCAAAGGAAAGTGATTTTCTCTGAAAGGACAGCATTTAGAAAGTGAAGCAACACTCCATTCACTTCGCACAGTGAATTGAAGTGTTGGAACAGACTGCTTATTTTCAGAGAAACGCATGTGAATTTCTGTGGAATGCTTGTAAGTAGCTTAAGGCACTTTCAAAGGAAAGTGATTTTCTCTGAAAGAACAGCATTTAGAAAGTGAAGCAGCACTCCATTCACTTCGCACAGTGAATTGAAGTGTTGGAACAGACTGCTTCTCTTTCAGTGAAATGCATGTGAATTTCTGTTGAATGCTTTTAAGTAGCTTAAGGCACTTTCAAAGGAAAGTGATTTTCTCTGAAAGGACAGCATTTAGAAAGTGAAGCAACACTCCATTCACTTCGCACAGTGAATTGAAGTGTTGGAACAGACTGCTTCTTTTTCAGAGAAACACATGTGAATTTCTATTGAATGCTTGTAAGTAGCTTAAGGCACTTTCAAAGGAAAGTGATTTTCTCTGAAAGGACAGCATTTAGAAAGTGAAACAACACTCCATTCACTTCGCACAGTGAATTGAAGTGTTGGAACAGACCACTTCTCTTTCAGAGAAACAGATATGAGTTTTTTGTGAATGCTTGTAAGTAGCTTAAGGCACTTTCAAAGGAAAGTGATTTTCTCTGAAAGGACAGTATTTAGAAAGTGAAGCAAGACTCCATTCACTTCGCACAGTGAATTGAAATGTTGGAACAGACTGCTTCTCTTTCAGAGAAACGCATGTGAATTTCTATTGAATGCTTGTAAGTAGCTTAAGGCACTTTCAAAGGAAAGTGATTTTCTCTGAAAGGACAGCATTTAGAAAGTGAAGCAACACTCCATTCACTACGCACAGTGAATTGAAGTGTTGGAACAGACTGCTTCTCTTTCAGAAAAATGCATGTGAGTCTCTTGTGAATGCTTGTAAGTAGCTTAAGGCACTTTCAAAGGTAAGTGATTTTCTCTGAAAGGACAGCATTTAGAAAGTGAAGCAACACTCCATTCACTTCGCACAGTGAATTGAAGTGTTGGAACAGACTGCTTCTTTTTCAGAGAAACACATGTGAATTTCTATTGAATGCTTGTAAGTAGCTTAAGGCACTTTCAAAGGAAAGTGATTTTCTCTGAAAGGACAGCATTTAGAAAGTGAAGCAACACTCCATTCACTACGCACAGTGAATTGAAGTGTTGGAACAGACTGCTTCTCTTTCAGAAAAATGCATGTGAGTCTCTTGTGAATGCTTGTAAGTAGCTTAAGGCACTTTCAAAGGAAAGTGATTTTCTCTGAAAGGACTGCATTTAGAAAGTGAAGCAACACTCCATTCACTTCGCACAGTGAATTGAAGTGTTGGAACAGACTTCTTCTTTTTCAGAGAAACACATGTGAATTTCTATTGAATGCTTGTAAGTAGCTTAAGGCACTTTCAAAGGAAAGTGATTTTCTCTGAAAGGACAGCTTTTAGAAAGTGAAGCAACTCTCCATTCACTACGCACAGTGAATTGAAGTGTTGGAACAGACTGCTTCTCTTTCAGAAAAATGCATGTGAGTTTCTTGTGAATGCTTGTAAGTAGCTTAAGGCACTTTCAAAGGAAAGTGATTTTCTCTGAAAGGACAGCATTTAGAAAGTGAAGCAACACTCCATTCACTTCGCACAGTGAATTGAAGTGTTGGAACAGACTGCTTCTTTTTCAGAGAAACGCATGTGAATTTCTGTGGAATGCTTGTAAGTAGCTTAAGGCACTTTCAAAGGAAAGTGATTTTCTCTGAAAGAACAGCATTTAGAAAGTGAAGCAGCACTCCATTCACTTCGCACAGTGAATTGAAGTGTTGGAACAGACTGCTTCTCTTTCAGTGAAATGCATGTGAATTTCTGTTGAATGCTTTTAAGTAGCTTAAGGCACTTTCAAAGGAAAGTGATTTTCTCTGAAAGGACAGCATTTAGAAAGTGAAGCAACACTCCATTCACTTCTCACAGTGAATTGAAGTGTTGGAACAGAATGCTTCTTTTTCAGAGAAACACATGTGAATTTCTATTGAATGCTTGTAAGTAGCTTAAGGCACTTTCAAAGGAAAGTGATTTTCTCTGAAAGGACAGCATTTAGAAAGTGAAACAACACTCCATTCACTTCGCACAGTGAATTGAAGTGTTGGAACAGACCACTTCTCTTTCAGAGAAACAGATATGAGTTTTTTGTGAATGCTTGTAAGTAGCTTAAGGCACTTTCAAAGGAAAGTGATTTTCTCTGAAAGGACAGCATTTAGAAAGTGAAGCAACACTCCATTCACTTCGCACAGTGAATTGAAGTGTTGGAACAGACTGCTTCTCTTTCAGAGAAACACATGTGAATTTCTATTTAATGCTTGTAAGTAGCTTAAGGCACTTTCAAAGGAAAGTGATTTTCTCAGAAAGGACAGCATTTAGAAAGTGAAGCAACACTCCATTCACTTCGCACAGTGAATTGAAGTGTTGGAACAGACTGCTTCTCTTTCAGAAAAATGCATGTGAGTTTCTTGTGAATGCTTGTAAGTAGCTTAAGGCACTTTCAAAGGAAAGTGATTTTCTCTGAAAGTACAGAATTTAGAAAGTGAAGCAACACTCCATTCACTTCGCACAGTGAATTGAAGTGTTGGAACAGACTGCTTCTTTTTCAGAGAAACGCATGTGAATTTCTGTGGAATGCTTGTAAGTAGCTTAAGGCACTTTCAAAGGAAAGTGATTTTCTCTGAAACGACAGCATTTAGAAAGTGAAGCAGCACTCCATTCACTTCGCACAGTGAATTGAAGTGTTGGAACAGACTGCTTCTCTTTCAGTGAAATGCATGTGAATTTCTGTTGAATGCTTTTAAGTAGCTTAAAGCACTTTCAAAGGAAAGTGATTTTCTCTGAAAGGACAGCATTTAGAAAGTGAAGCAACACTCCATTCACTTCGCACAGTGAATTGAAGTGTTGGAACAGACTGCTTCTCTTTCAGTGAAACACATGTGAATTTCTGTTGAAGGCTTGTAAGTAGCTTAAGGCACTTTCAAAGGAAAGTGATTTTCTCTGAAAGGACAGCATTTAGAAAGTGAAGCAACACTCCATTCACTACGCACAGTGAATTGAAGTGTTGGAACAGACAGCTTCTCTTTCATAGAAACGCATTTGAGTTTCCTGTGAATGTGTGTAAGTAGCTTAAGGCACTTTCAAAGGAAAGTGATTTTCTCTGAAAGGACAGCATTTAGAAAGTGAAACAACACTCCATTCACTTCGCACAGTGAATTGAAGTGTTGGAACAGACTTCTTCTCTTTCAGAGAAACGCATGTGAATTTCTGTGGAATGCTTGTAAGTAGCTTAAGGCACTTTCAAAGGAAAGTGATTTTCTCTGAAAGGACAGCATTTAGAAAGTGAAACCACACTCCATTCACTTCGCACAGTGAATTGAAGTGTTGGAACAAGACCACTTCTCTTTCAGAAACAGATATGAGTTTCTTGTGAATGCTTGTAAGTAGCTTAAGGCACTTTCAAAGGAAAGTGATTTTCTCTGAAAGGACAGCATTTAGAAAGTGAAGCAACACTCCATTCACTTCGCACAGTGAATTGAAGTGTTGGAACAGACTGCTTCTTTTTCAGAGAAACACATGTGAATTTCTATTGAATGCTTGTAAGTAGCTTAAGGCACTTTCAAAGGAAAGTGATTTTCTCTGAAAGGACAGCATTTAGAAAGTGAAGCAACACTCCATTCACTTCGCACAGTGAATTGAAGTGTTGGAACAGACTGCTTCTTTTTCAGAGAAACACATGTGAATTTCTATTGAATGCTTGTAAGTAGCTTAAGGCACTTTCAAAGGAAAGTGATTTTCTCTGAAAGGACAGCATTTAGAAAGTGAAGCAACACTCCATTCACTTCGCACAGTGAATTGAAGTGTTGGAACAGACAGCTTCTCTTTCATAGAAACGCATTTGAGTTTCAGGTGAATGTGTGTAAGTAGCTTAAGGCACTTTCAAAGGAAAGTGATTTTCTCAGAAAGGACAGCATTTAGAAAGTGAAGCAACACTCCATTCACTACGCACAGTGAATTGAAGTGTTGGAACAGACTGCTTCTCTTTCAGAAAAATGCATGTGAGTTTCTTGTGAATGCTTGTAAGTAGCTTAAGGCACTTTCAAAGGAAAGTGATTTTCTCTGAAAGGACAGCATTTAGAAAGTGAAGCAACACTCCATTCACTTCGCACATTGAATTGAAGTGTTGGAACAGACTGCTTCTCTTTCAGAAAAATGCATGTGAGTCTCTTGTGAATGCTTGTAAGTAGCTTAAGGCACTTTCAAAGGAAAGTGATTTTCTCTGAAAGGACTGCATTTAGAAAGTGAAGCAACACTCCATTCACTTCGCACAGTGAATTGAAGTGTTGGAACAGACTTCTTCTTTTTCAGAGAAACACATGTGAATTTCTATTGAATGCTTGGAAGAAGCTTAAGGCACTTTCAAAGGAAAGTGATTTTCTCAGAATGGAAAGCATTTAGAAAGTGAAGCAACACTCCATTCACTACGCACAGTGAATTGAAGTGTTGGAACAGACTGCTTCTCTTTCAGAAAAATGCATGTGAGTTTCTTGTGAATGCTTGTAAGTAGCCTAAGGCACTTTCAAAGGAAAGTGATTTTCTCTGAAAGGACAGCATTTAGAAAGTGAAGCAACACTCCATTCACTTTGCACAGTGAATTGAAGTGTTGGAACAGACTGCTTCTTTTTCAGAGAAACGCATGTGAATTTCTGTGGAATGCTTGTAAGTAGCTTAAGGCACTTTCAAAGGAAAGTGATTTTCTCTGAAAGGACAGCATTTGGAAAGTGAAGCAGCACTCCAATCACTTCGCACAGTGAATTGAAGTGTTGGAACAGACTGCTTCTCTTTCAGTGAAATGCATGTGAATTTCTGTTGAATGCTTGTAAGTAGCTTAAGGCACTTTCAAAGGAAAGTGATTTTCTCTGAAAGGACAGCATTTAGAAAGTGAAGCAACACTCCATTCACTTCGCACAGTGAATTGAAGTGTTGGAACAGACTGCTTCTTTTTCAGAGAAACACATGTGAATTTCTATTGAATGCTTGTAAGTAGCTTAAGGCACTTTCAAAGGAAAGTGATTTTCTCTGAAAGGACAGCATTTAGAAAGTGAAGCAACACTCCATTCACTTCGCACAGTGAATTGAAGTGTTGGAACAGACTGCTTCTCTTTCAGAAAAATGCATGTGAGTTTCTTGTGAATGCTTGTAAGTAGCTTAAGGCACTTTCAAAGGAAAGTGATTTTCTCTGAAAGGACAGCATTTAGAAAGTGAAGCAACACTCCATTCACTTCGCACAGTGAATTGAAGTGTTGGAACAGACTGCTTCTTTTTCAGAGAAACACATGTGAATTTCTATTGAATGCTTGTAAGTAGCTTAAGGCACTTTCAAAGGAAAGTGATTTTCTCTGAAAGGACAGCATTTAGAAAGTGAAGCAACACTCCATTCACTACGCACATTGAATTGAAGTGTTGGAACAGACTGCTTCTCTTTCAGAAAAATGCATGTGAGTCTCTTGTGAATGCTTGTAAGTAGCTTAAGGCACTTTCAAAGGAAAGTGATTTTCTCTGAAAGGACTGCATTTAGAAAGTGAAGCAACACTCCATTCACTTCGCACAGTGAATTGAAGTGTTGGAACAGACTTCTTTTTTTTCAGAGAAACACATGTGAATTTCTATTGAATGCTTGTAAGTAGCTTAAGGCACTTTCAAAGGAAAGTGATTTTCTCTGAAAGGACGGCATTTAGAAAGTGAAGCAACACTCCATTCACTACGCACAGTGAATTGAAGTGTTGGAACAGACTGCTTCTCTTTCAGAAAAATGCATGTGAGTTTCTTGTGAATGCTTGTAAGTAGCTTAAGGCACTTTCAAAGGAAAGTGATTTTCTCTGAAAGGACAGCATTTAGAAAGTGATGCAACACTCCATTCACTTCGCACAGTGAATTGAAGTGTTGGAACAGACTGCTTCTCTTTCAGTGAAACGCATGTGAATTTCTGTTGAATGCTTGTAAGTAGCTTAAGGCACTTTCAAAGGAAAGTGATTTTCTCTGAAAGGACAGTATTTAGAAAGTGAAGCAACACTCCATTCACTTCGCACAGTGAATTGAAGTGTTGGAACAGACAGCTTCTCTTTCATAGAAACGCATTTGAGTTTCAGGTGAATGTGTGTAAGTAGCTTAAGGCATTTTCAAAGGAAAGTGATTTTCTCAGAAAGGACAGCATTTAGAAAGTGAAGCAACACTCCATTCACTACGCACAGTGAATTGAAGTGTTGGAACAGACTTCTTCTCTTTCAGAAAAATGCATGTGAGTTTCTTGTGAATGCTTGTAAGTAGCTTAAGGCACTTTCAAAGGAAAGTGATTTTCTCTGAAAGGACAGCATTTAGAAAGTGAAGCAACACTCCATTCACTTCGCACAGCGAATTGAAGTGTTGGAACAGACTGCTTCTTTTTCAGAGAAACACATGTGAATTTCTATTGGATGCTTGGAAGTAGCTTAAGGCACTTTCAAAGGAAAGTGATTTTCTCTGAAAGGACAGCATTTAGAAAGTGAAGCAACACTCCATTCACTACGCACAGTGAATTGAAGTGTTGGAACAGACTGCTTCTCTTTCAGAAAAATGCATGTGAGTTTCTTGTGAATGCTTGTAAGTAGCTTAAGGCACTTTCAAAGGAAAGTGATTTTCTCTGAAAGGACAGCATTTAGAAAGTGAAGCAACACTCCATTCACTTTGCACAGTGAATTGAAGTGTTGGAACAGACTGCTTCTTTTTCAGAGAAACGCATGTGAATTTCTGTGGAATGCTTGTAAGTAGCTTAAGGCACTTTCAAAGGAAAGTGATTTTCTCTGAAAGGACAGCATTTAGAAAGTGAAGCAGCACTCCATTCACTTCGCACAGTGAATTGAAGTGTTGGAACAGACTGCTTCTCTTTCAGTGAAATGCATGTGAATTTCTGTTGAATGCTTGTAAGTAGCTTAAGGCACTTTCAAAGGAAAGTGATTTTCTCTGAAAGGACAGCATTTAGAAAGTGAAGCAAAACTTCATTCACTTCGCACAGTGAATTGAAGTGTTGGAACAGACTGCTTCTTTTTCAGAGAAACACATGTGAATTTCTATTGAATGCTTGTAAGTAGCATAAGGCACTTTCAAAGGAAAGTGATTTTCTCTGAAAGGACAGAATTTAGAAAGTGAAGCAACACTCCATTCACTACGCACAGTGAATTGAAGTGTTGGAACAGACTGCTTCTCTTTCAGAAAAATGCATGTGAGTCTCTTGTGAATGCTTGTAAGTAGCTTAAGGCACTTTCAAAGGAAAGTGATTTTCTCTGAAAATACTGCATTTAGAAAGTGAAGCAACACTCCATTCACTTCGCACAGTGAATTGAAGTGTTGGAACAGACTTCTTCTTTTTCAGAGAAACACATGTGAATTTCTATTGAATGCTTGTAAGTAGCTTAAGGCACTTTCAAAGGAAAGTGATTTTCTCTGAAAGGACAGCATTTAGAAAGTGAAGCAACACTCCATTCACTACGCACAGTGAATTGAAGTGTTGGAACAGACTGCTTCTCTTTCAGAAAATGCATGTGAGTTTCTTGTGAATGCTTGTAAGTAGCTTAAGGCACTTTCAAAGGAAAGTGATTTTCTCTGAAAGGACAGCATTTAGAAAGCGATGCAACACTCCATTCACTTCGCACAGTGAATTGAAGTGTTGGAACAGACTGCTTCTCTTTCAGTGAAACGCATTTGAGTTTCCTGTGAATGTGTGTAAGTAGCTTAAGGCACTTTCAAAGGAAAGTGATTTTCTCTGAAAGGACAGCATTTAGAAAGTGAAACAACACTCCATTCACTTTGCACAGTGAATTGAAGTGGAACAGACTTCTTCTCTTTCAGAGAAACGCATGTGAATTTCTGTGTAATGCTTGTAAGTAGCTTAAGGCACTTTCAAAGGAAAGTGATTTTCTCTGAAAGGACAGCATTTAGAAAGTGAAACAACACTCCATTCACTTCGCACAGTGAATTGAAGTGTTGGAACAGACAGCTTCTCTTTCATAGAAACGCATTTGAGTTTCAGGTGAATGTGTGTAAGTAGCTTAAGGCACTTTCAAAGGAAAGTGATTTTCTCAGAAAGGACAGCATTTAGAAAGTGAAGCAACACTCCATTCACTACGCACAGTGAATTGAAGTGTTGGAACAGACTTCTTCTCTTTCAGAAAAATGCATGTGAGTTTCTTGTGAATGCTTGTAAGTAGCTTAAGGCACTTTCAAAGGAAAGTGATTTTCTCTGAAAGGACAGCATTTAGAAAGTGAAGCAACACTCCATTCACTTCGCACAGTGAATTGAAGTGTTGGAACAGACTGCTTCTTTTTCAGAGAAACACATGTGAATTTCTATTGGATGCTTGGAAGTAGCTTAAGGCACTTTCAAAGGAAAGTGATTTTCTCTGAAAGGACAGCATTTAGAAAGTGAAGCAACACTCCATTCACTACGCACAGTGAATTGAAGTGTTGGAACAGACTGCTTCTCTTTCAGAAAAATGCATGTGAGTTTCTTGTGAATGCTTGTAAGTAGCTTAAGGCACTTTCAAAGGAAAGTGATTTTCTCTGAAAGGACAGCATTTAGAAAGTGAAGCAACACTCCATTCACTTTGCACAGTGAATTGAAGTGTTGGAACAGACTGCTTCTTTTTCAGAGAAACGCATGTGAATTTCTGTGGAATGCTTGTAAGTAGCTTAAGGCACTTTCAAAGGAAAGTGATTTTCTCTGAAAGGACAGCATTTAGAAAGTGAAGCAGCACTCCATTCACTTCGCACAGTGAATTGAAGTGTTGGAACAGACTGCTTCTCTTTCAGTGAAATGCATGTGAATTTCTGTTGAATGCTTGTAAGTAGCTTAAGGCACTTTCAAAGGAAAGTGATTTTCTCTGAAAGGACAGCATTTAGAAAGTGAAGCAACACTTCATTCACTTCGCACAGTGAATTGAAGTGTTGGAACAGACTGCTTCTTTTTCAGAGAAACACATGTGAATTTCTATTGAATGCTTGTAAGTAGCTTAAGGCACTTTCAAAGGAAAGTGATTTTCTCTGAAAGGACAGAATTTAGAAAGTGAAGCAACACTCCATTCACTACGCACAGTGAATTGAAGTGTTGGAACAGACTGCTTCTCTTTCAGAAAAATGCATGTGAGTCTCTTGTGAATGCTTGTAAGTAGCTTAAGGCACTTTCAAAGGAAAGTGATTTTCTCTGAAAATACTGCATTTAGAAAGTGAAGCAACACTCCATTCACTTCGCACAGTGAATTGAAGTGTTGGAACAGACTTCTTCTTTTTCAGAGAAACACATGTGAATTTCTATTGGATGCTTGTAAGTAGCTTAAGGCACTTTCAAAGGAAAGTGATTTTCTCTGAAAGGACAGCATTTAGAAAGTGAAGCAACACTCCATTCACTACGCACAGTGAATTGAAGTGTTGGAACAGACTGCTTCTCTTTCAGAAAATGCATGTGAGTTTCTTGTGAATGCTTGTAAGTAGCTTAAGGCACTTTCAAAGGAAAGTGATTTTCTCTGAAAGGACAGCATTTAGAAAGCGATGCAACACTCCATTCACTTCGCACAGTGAATTGAAGTGTTGGAACAGACTGCTTCTCTTTCAGTGAAACGCATTTGAGTTTCCTGTGAATGTGTGTAAGTAGCTTAAGGCACTTTCAAAGGAAAGTGATTTTCTCTGAAAGGACAGCATTTAGAAAGTGAAACAACACTCCATTCACTTTGCACAGTGAATTGAAGTGGAACAGACTTCTTCTCTTTCAGAGAAACGCATGTGAATTTCTGTGTAATGCTTGTAAGTAGCTTAAGGCACTTTCAAAGGAAAGTGATTTTCTCTGAAACGACAGCATTTAGAAAGTGAAACAACACTCCATTCACTTCGCACAGTGAATTGAAGTGTTGGAACAGACCACTTCTCTTTCAGAGAAACAGATATGAGTTTTTTGTGAATGCTTGTAAGTAGCTTAAGGCACTTTCAAAGGAAAGTGATTTTCTCTGAAAGGACAGTATTTAGAAAGTGAAGCAACACTCCATTCACTTCGCACAGTGAATTGAAGTGTTGGAACAGACTGCTTCTCTTTCAGAGAAACGCATGTGAATTTCTATTGAATGCTTGTAAGTAGCTTAAGGCACTTTCAAAGGAAAGTGATTTTCTCAGAAAGGACAGCATTTAGAAAGTGAAGCAACACTCCATTCACTTCGCACAGTGAATTGAAGTGTTGGAACAGACTGCTTCTCTTTCAGAAAAATACATGTGAGTTTCTTGTGAATGCTTGTAAGTAGCTTAAGGCACTTTCAAAGGAAAGTGATTTTCTCTGAAAGGACAGCATTTAGAAAGTGAAGCAACACTCCATTCACTTCGCACAGTGAATTGAAGTGTTGGAACAGACTGCTTCTTTTTCAGAGAAACACATGTGAATTTCTATTGAATGCTTGTAAGTAGCTTAAGGCACTTTCAAAGGAAAGTGATTTTCTCTGAAAGGACAGCAGTTAGAAAGTGAAGCAACACTCCATTCACTACGCACAGTGAATTGAAGTGTTGGAACAGACTGCTTCTCTTTCAGAAAAATGCATGTGAGTTTCTTGTGAATGCTTGTAAGTAGCTTAAGGCACTTTCAAAGGAAAGTGATTTTCTCTGAAAGGACAGCATTTAGAAAGTGAAGCAACACTCCATTCACTTTGCACAGTGAATTGAAGTGTTGGAACAGACTGCTTCTTTTTCAGAGAAACGCATGTGAATTTCTGTGGAATGCTTGTAAGTAGCTTAAGGCACTTTCAAAGGAAAGTGATTTTCTCTGAAAGGACAGCATTTAGAAAGTGAAGCAGCACTCCATTCACTTCGCACAGTGAATTGAAGTGTTGGAACAGACTGCTTCTCTTTCAGTGAAATGCATGTGAATTTCTGTTGAATGCTTGTAAGTAGCTTAAGGCACTTTCAAAGGAAAGTGATTTTCTCTGAAAGGACAGCATTTAGAAAGTGAAGCAACACTCCATTCACTACGCACAGTGAATTGAAGTGTTGGAACAGACTGCTTCTCTTTCAGAAAAATGCATGTGAGTCTCTTGTGAATGCTTGTAAGTAGCTTAAGGCACTTTCAAAGGAAAGTGATTTTCTCTGAAAGGACTGCATTTAGAAAGTGAAGCAACACTCCATTCACTTCGCACAGTGAATTGAAGTGTTGGAACAGACTTCTTCTTTTTCAGAGAAACACATGTGAATTTCTATTGAATGCTTGTAAGTAGCTTAAGGCACTTTCAAAGGAAAGTGATTTTCTCTGAAAGGACAGCTTTTAGAAAGTGAAGCAACACTCCATTCACTACGCACAGTGAATTGAAGTGTTGGAACAGACTGCTTCTCTTTCAGAAAAATGCATGTGAGTTTCTTGTGAATGCTTGTAAGTAGCTTAAGGCACTTTCAAAGGAAAGTGATTTTCTCTGAAAGGACAGCATTTAGAAAGTGAAGCAACACTCCATTCACTTCGCACAGTGAATTGAAGTGTTGGAACAGACTGCTTCTTTTTCAGAGAAACACATGTGAATTTCTGTGGAATGCTTGCAAGTAGCTTAAGGCACTTTCAAAGGAAAGTGATTTTCTCTGAAAGGACAGCATTTAGAAAGTGATGCAACACTCCATTCACTTCGCACAGTGAATTGAAGTGTTGGAACAGACTGCTTCTCTTTCAGTGAAACGCATGTGAATTTCTGTTGAATGCTTGTAAGTAGCTTAAGGCACTTTCAAAGGAAAGTGATTTTCTCTGAAAGGACAGTATTTAGAAAGTGAAGCAACACTCCATTCACTTCGCACAGTGAATTGAAGTGTTGGAACAGACAGCTTCTCTTTCATAGAAACGCATTTGAGTTTCCTGTGAATGTGTGTAAGTAGCTTAAGGCACTTTCAAAGGAAAGTGATTTTCTCTGAAAGGACAGCATTTAGAAAGTGAAACAACACTCCATTCACTTCGCACAGTGAATTGAAGTGGAACAGACTTCTTCTCTTTCAGAGAAACGCATGTGAATTTCTGTGGAATGCTTGTAAGTAGCTTAAGGCACTTTCAAAGGAAAGTGATTTTCTCTGAAAGGACATCATTTAGAAAGTGAAACAACACTCCATTCACTTCGCACAGTGAATTGAAGTGTTGGAACAGACCACTTCTCTTTCAGAGAAACAGATATGAGTTTTTTGTGAATGCTTGTAAGTAGATTAAGGCACTTTCAAAGGAAAGTGATTTTCTCTGAAAGGACAGTATTTAGAAAGTGAAGCAAGACTCCATTCACTTCGCACAGTGAATTGAAGTGTTGGAACAGACTGCTTCTCTTTCAGAGAAACGCATGTGAATTTCTATTGAATGCTTGTAAGTAGCTTAAGGCACTTTCAAAGGAAAGTGATTTTCTCAGAAAGGACAGCAATTAGAAAGTGAAGCAACACTCCATTCACTACGCACAGTGAATTGAAGTGTTGGAACAGACTGCTTCTCTTTCAGAAAAATGCATGTGAGTTTCTTGTGAATGCTTGTAAGTAGCTTAAGGCACTTTCAAAGGAAAGTGATTTTCTCTGAAAGGACAGCATTTAGAAAGTGAAGCAACACTCCATTCACTTCGCACAGTGAATTGAAGTGTTGGAATAGACTGCTTCTTTTTCAGAGAAACACATGTGAATTTATATTGGATGCTTGGAAGTAGCTTAAGGCACTTTCAAAGGAAAGTGATTTTCTCTGAAAGGACAGCATTTAGAAAGTGAAGCAACACTCCATTCACTACGCACAGTGAATTGAAGTGTTGGAACAGACTGCTTCTCTTTCAGAAAAATGCATGTGAGTTTCTTGTGAATGCTTGTAAGTAGCTTAAGGCACTTTCAAAGGAAAGTGATTTTCTCTGAAAGGACAGCATTTAGAAAGTGAAGCAACACTCCATTCACTTTGCACAGTGAATTGAAGTGTTGGAACAGACTGCTTCTCTTTCAGAGAAACGCATGTGAATTTCTGTGGAATGCTTGTAAGTAGCTTAAGGCACTTTCAAAGGAAAGTGATTTTCTCTGAAAGGACAGCATTTAGAAAGTGAAGCAGCACTCCATTCACTTCGCACAGTGAATTGAAGTGTTGGAACAGACTGCTTCTCTTTCAGTGAAATGCATGTGAATTTCTGTTGAATGCTTGTAAGAAGCTTAACGCACTTTCAAAGAAAAGTGATTTTCTCTGAAAGGACAGCATTTAGAAAGTGAAGCAACACTCCATTCACTTCGCAAAGTGAATTGAAGTGTTGGAACAGACAGCTTCTCTTTCAGTGAAACGCATTTGAGTTTCCTGTGAATGTGTGTAAGTAGCTTAAGGCACTTTCAAAGGAAAGTGATTTTCTCTGAAAGGACAGCATTTAGAAAGTGAAACAACACTCCATTCACTTTGCACAGTGAATTGAAGTGGAACAGACTTCTTCTCTTTCAGAGAAACGCATGTGAATTTCTGTGTAATGCTTGTAAGTAGCTTAAGGCACTTTCAAAGGAAAGTGATTTTCTCTGAAACGACAGCATTTAGAAAGTGAAACAACACTCCATTCACTTCGCACAGTGAATTGAAGTGTTGGAACAGACCACTTCTCTTTCAGAGAAACAGATATGAGTTTTTTGTGAATGCTTGTAAGTAGCTTAAGGCACTTTCAAAGGAAAGTGATTTTCTCTGAAAGGACAGTATTTAGAAAGTGAAGCAACACTCCATTCACTTCGCACAGTGAATTGAAGTGTTGGAACAGACTGCTTCTCTTTCAGAGAAACGCATGTGAATTTCTATTGAATGCTTGTAAGTAGCTTAAGGCACTTTCAAAGGAAAGTGATTTTCTCAGAAAGGACAGCATTTAGAAAGTGAAGCAACACTCCATTCACTTCGCACAGTGAATTGAAGTGTTGGAACAGACTGCTTCTCTTTCAGAAAAATACATGTGAGTTTCTTGTGAATGCTTGTAAGTAGCTTAAGGCACTTTCAAAGGAAAGTGATTTTCTCTGAAAGGACAGCATTTAGAAAGTGAAGCAACACTCCATTCACTTCGCACAGTGAATTGAAGTGTTGGAACAGACTGCTTCTTTTTCAGAGAAACACATGTGAATTTCTATTGAATGCTTGTAAGTAGCTTAAGGCACTTTCAAAGGAAAGTGATTTTCTCTGAAAGGACAGCAGTTAGAAAGTGAAGCAACACTCCATTCACTACGCACAGTGAATTGAAGTGTTGGAACAGACTGCTTCTCTTTCAGAAAAATGCATGTGAGTTTCTTGTGAATGCTTGTAAGTAGCTTAAGGCACTTTCAAAGGAAAGTGATTTTCTCTGAAAGGACAGCATTTAGAAAGTGAAGCAACACTCCATTCACTTTGCACAGTGAATTGAAGTGTTGGAACAGACTGCTTCTTTTTCAGAGAAACGCATGTGAATTTCTGTGGAATGCTTGTAAGTAGCTTAAGGCACTTTCAAAGGAAAGTGATTTTCTCTGAAAGGACAGCATTTAGAAAGTGAAGCAGCACTCCATTCACTTCGCACAGTGAATTGAAGTGTTGGAACAGACTGCTTCTCTTTCAGTGAAATGCATGTGAATTTCTGTTGAATGCTTGTAAGTAGCTTAAGGCACTTTCAAAGGAAAGTGATTTTCTCTGAAAGGACAGCATTTAGAAAGTGAAGCAACACTCCATTCACTACGCACAGTGAATTGAAGTGTTGGAACAGACTGCTTCTCTTTCAGAAAAATGCATGTGAGTCTCTTGTGAATGCTTGTAAGTAGCTTAAGGTACTTTCAAAGGAAAGTGATTTTCTCTGAAAGGACTGCATTTAGAAAGTGAAGCAACACTCCATTCACTTCGCACAGTGAATTGAAGTGTTGGAACAGACTTCTTCTTTTTCAGAGAAACACATGTGAATTTCTATTGAATGCTTGTAAGTAGCTTAAGGCACTTTCAAAGGAAAGTGATTTTCTCTGAAAGGACAGCTTTTAGAAAGTGAAGCAACACTCCATTCACTACGCACAGTGAATTGAAGTGTTGGAACAGACTGCTTCTCTTTCAGAAAAATGCATGTGAGTTTCTTGTGAATGCTTGTAAGTAGCTTAAGGCACTTTCAAAGGAAAGTGATTTTCTCTGAAAGGACAGCATTTAGAAAGTGAAGCAACACTCCATTCACTTCGCACAGTGAATTGAAGTGTTGGAACAGACTGCTTCTTTTTCAGAGAAACACATGTGAATTTCTGTGGAATGCTTGCAAGTAGCTTAAGGCACTTTCAAAGGAAAGTGATTTTCTCTGAAAGGACAGCATTTAGAAAGTGATGCAACACTCCATTCACTTCGCACAGTGAATTGAAGTGTTGGAACAGACTGCTTCTCTTTCAGTGAAACGCATGTGAATTTCTGTTGAATGCTTGTAAGTAGCTTAAGGCACTTTCAAAGGAAAGTGATTTTCTCTGAAAGGACAGTATTTAGAAAGTGAAGCAACACTCCATTCACTTCGCACAGTGAATTGAAGTGTTGGAACAGACAGCTTCTCTTTCATAGAAACGCATTTGAGTTTCCTGTGAATGTGTGTAAGTAGCTTAAGGCACTTTCAAAGGAAAGTGATTTTCTCTGAAAGGACAGCATTTAGAAAGTGAAACAACACTCCATTCACTTCGCACAGTGAATTGAAGTGGAACAGACTTCTTCTCTTTCAGAGAAACGCATGTGAATTTCTGTGGAATGCTTGTAAGTAGCTTAAGGCACTTTCAAAGGAAAGTGATTTTCTCTGAAAGGACATCATTTAGAAAGTGAAACAACACTCCATTCACTTCGCACAGTGAATTGAAGTGTTGGAACAGACCACTTCTCTTTCAGAGAAACAGATATGAGTTTTTTGTGAATGCTTGTAAGTAGATTAAGGCACTTTCAAAGGAAAGTGATTTTCTCTGAAAGGACAGTATTTAGAAAGTGAAGCAAGACTCCATTCACTTCGCACAGTGAATTGAAGTGTTGGAACAGACTGCTTCTCTTTCAGAGAAACGCATGTGAATTTCTATTGAATGCTTGTAAGTAGCTTAAGGCACTTTCAAAGGAAAGTGATTTTCTCAGAAAGGACAGCAATTAGAAAGTGAAGCAACACTCCATTCACTACGCACAGTGAATTGAAGTGTTGGAACAGACTGCTTCTCTTTCAGAAAAATGCATGTGAGTTTCTTGTGAATGCTTGTAAGTAGCTTAAGGCACTTTCAAAGGAAAGTGATTTTCTCTGAAAGGACAGCATTTAGAAAGTGAAGCAACACTCCATTCACTTCGCACAGTGAATTGAAGTGTTGGAATAGACTGCTTCTTTTTCAGAGAAACACATGTGAATTTCTATTGGATGCTTGGAAGTAGCTTAAGGCACTTTCAAAGGAAAGTGATTTTCTCTGAAAGGACAGCATTTAGAAAGTGAAGCAACACTCCATTCACTACGCACAGTGAATTGAAGTGTTGGAACAGACTGCTTCTCTTTCAGAAAAATGCATGTGAGTTTCTTGTGAATGCTTGTAAGTAGCTTAAGGCACTTTCAAAGGAAAGTGATTTTCTCTGAAAGGACAGCATTTAGAAAGTGAAGCAACACTCCATTCACTTTGCACAGTGAATTGAAGTGTTGGAACAGACTGCTTCTCTTTCAGAGAAACGCATGTGAATTTCTGTGGAATGCTTGTAAGTAGCTTAAGGCACTTTCAAAGGAAAGTGATTTTCTCTGAAAGGACAGCATTTAGAAAGTGAAGCAGCACTCCATTCACTTCGCACAGTGAATTGAAGTGTTGGAACAGACTGCTTCTCTTTCAGTGAAATGCATGTGAATTTCTGTTGAATGCTTGTAAGAAGCTTAACGCACTTTCAAAGAAAAGTGATTTTCTCTGAAAGGACAGCATTTAGAAAGTGAAGCAACACTCCATTCACTTCGCAAAGTGAATTGAAGTGTTGGAACAGACAGCTTCTCTTTCATAGAAACGCATGTGAGTTTCCTGTGAATGTGTGTAAGTAGCTTAAGGCACTTTCAAAGGAAAGTGATTTTCTCTGAAAGGACAGCATTTAGAAAGTGAAACAACACTCCATTCACTTCGCACAGTGAATTGAAGTGTTGGAACAGACTTCTTCTCTTTCAGAGAAACGCATGTGAATTTCTGTGGAATGCTTGTAAGTAGCTTAAGGCACTTTCAAAGGAAAGTGATTTTCTCTGAAAGGACAGCATTTAGAAAGTGAAGCAACACTCCATTCACTTCGCACAGTGAATTGAAGTGTTGGAACAGACCACTTCTCTTTCAGAGAAACAGATATGAGTTTTTTGTGAATGCTTGTAAGTAGCTTAAGGCACTTTCAAAGGAAAGTGATTTTCTCTGAAAGGACAGCATTTAGAAAGTGAAGCAACACTCCATTCACTTCGCACAGTGAATTGAAGTGTTGGAACAGACTGCTTCTCTTTCAGAGAAACGCATGTGAATTTATATTGAATGCTTGTAAGTAGCTTAAGGCACTTTCAAAGGAAAGTGATTTTCTCAGAAAGGACAGCATTTAGAAAGTGAAGCAACACTCCATTCACTACGCACAGTGAATTGAAGTGTTGGAACAGACTGCTTCTCTTTCAGAAAAATGCATGTGAGTTTCTTGTGAATGCTTGTAAGTAGCTTAAGGCACTTTCAAAGGAAAGTGATTTTCTCTGAAAGGACAGCATTTAGAATGTGAAGCAACACTCCATTCACTTTGCACAGTGAATTGAAGTGTTGGAACAGACTGCTTCTTTTTCAGAGAAACGCATGTGAATTTCTGTAGAATGCTTGTAAGTGGCTTAAGGCACTTTCAAAGGAAAGTGATTTTCTCTGAAAGGACAGCATTTAGAAAGTGAAGCAGCACTCCATTCACTTCGCACAGTGAATTGAAGTGTTGGAACAGACTGCTTCTCTTTCAGTGAAATGCATGTGAATTTCTGTTGAATGCTTGTAAGTAGCTTAAGGCACTTTCAAAGGAAAGTGATTTTCTCTGAAAGGACAGCATTTAGAAAGTGAAGCAACACTCCATTCACTTCGCACAGTGAATTGAAGTGTTGGAACAGACTTCTCTTTCAGAGAAACGCATGTGAATTTCTGTGGAATGCTTGTAAGTAGCTTAAGGCACTTTCAAAGGAAAGTGATTTTCTCTGAAAGGACAGCATTTACAAAGTGAAACAACACTCCATTCACTTCGCACAGTGAATTGAAGTGTTGGAACAGACCACTTCTCTTTCAGAGAAACAGATATGAGTTTTTTGTGAATGCTTGTAAGTAGCTTAAGGCACTTTCAAAGGAAAGTGATTTTCTCTGAAAGGACAGCATTTAGAAAGTGAAGCAACACTCCATTCACTTCGCACAGTGAATTGAAGTGGTGGAACAGACTGCTTCTCTTTCAGAGAAACGCATGTGAATTTCTATTTAATGCTTGTAAGTAGCTTAAGGCACTTTCAAAGGAAAGTGATTTTCTCAGAAAGGACAGCATTTAGAAAGTGAAGCAACACTCCATTCACTTCGCACAGTGAATTGAAGTGTTGGAACAGACTGCTTCTCTTTCAGAAAAATGCATGTGAGTTTCTTGTGAATGCTTGTAAGTAGCTTAAGGCACTTTCAAAGGAAAGTGATTTTCTCTGAAAGGACAGAATTTAGAAAGTGAAGCAACACTCCATTCACTTCGCACAGTGAATTGAAGTGTTGGAACAGACTGCTTCTTTTTCAGAGAAACGCATGTGAATTTCTGTGGAATGCTTGTAAGTAGCTTAAGGCACTTTCAAAGGAAAGTGATTTTCTCTGAAACGACAGCATTTAGAAAGTGAAGCAGCACTCCATTCACTTCGCACAGTGAATTGAAGTGTTGGAACAGACTGCTTCTCTTTCAGTGAAATGCATGTGAATTTCTGTTGAATGCTTGTAAGTAGCTTAAGGCACTTTCAAAGGAAAGTGATTTTCTCTGAAAGGACATCATTTAGAAAGTGAAGCAACACTCCATTCACTTCGCACAGTGAATTGAAGTGTTGGAACAGACTGCTTCTCTTTCAGTGAAACACATGTGAATTTCTGTTGAAGGCTTGTAAGTAGCTTAAGGCACTTTCAAAGGAAAGTGATTTTCTCTGAAAGGACAGCATTTAGAAAGTGAAGCAACACTCCATTCACTACGCACAGTGAATTGAAGTGTTGGAACAGACAGCTTCTCTTTCATAGAAACGCATTTGAGTTTCCTGTGAATGTGTGTAAGTAGCTTAAGGCACTTTCAAAGGAAAGTGATTTTCTCTGAAAGGACAGCATTTAGAAAGTGAAACAACACTCCATTCACTTCGCACAGTGAATTGAAGTGTTGGAACAGACTTCTTCTCTTTCAGAGAAACGCATGTGAATTTCTGTGGAATGCTTGTAAGTAGCTTAAGGCACTTTCAAAGGAAAGTGATTTTCTCTGAAAGGACAGCATTTAGAAAGTGAAACAACACTCCATTCACTTCGCACAGTGAATTGAAGTGTTGGAACAAGACCACTTCTCTTTCAGAAACAGATATGAGTTTCTTGTGAATGCTTGTAAGTAGCTTAAGGCACTTTCAAAGGAAAGTGATTTTCTCTGAAAGGACAGCATTTAGAAAGTGAAGCAACACTCCATTCACTTCGCACAGTGAATTGAAGTGTTGGAACAGACTGCTTCTCTTTCAGAGAAACGCATGTGAATTTCTATTGAATGCTTGTAAGTAGCTTAAGGCACTTTCAAAGGAAAGTGATTTTCTCTGAAAGGACAGCATTTAGAAAGTGAAGCAGCACTCCATTCACTTCGCACAGTGAATTGAAGTGTTGGAACAGACTGCTTCTTTTTCAGAGAAACGCATGTGAATTTCTGTTGAATGCTTGTAAGTAGCTTAAGGCACTTTCAAAGGAAAGTGATTTTCTCTGAAAGGACAGCATTTAGAAAGTGAAGCAACACTCCATTCACTACGCACAGTGAATTGAAGTGTTGGAACAGACTGCTTCTCTTTCAGAAAAATGCATGTGAGTTTCTTGTGAATGCTTGTAAGTAGCTTAAGGCACTTTCAAAGGAAAGTGATTTTCTCTGAAAGGACAGCATTTAGAAAGTGAAACAACACTCCATTCACTTTGCACAGTGAATTGAAGTGTTGGAACAGACTGCTTCTCTTTCAGAGAAACGCATGTGAATTTCTGTGGAATGCTTGTAAGTAGCTTAAGGCACTTTCAAAGGAAAGTGATTTTCTCTGAAAGGACAGCATTTAGAAAGTGAAGCAGCACTCCATTCACTTCGCACAGTGAATTGAAGTGTTGGAACAGACTGCTTCTCTTTCAGTGAAATGCATGTGAATTTCTGTTGAATGCTTGTAAGAAGCTTAACGCACTTTCAAAGAAAAGTGATTTTCTCTGAAAGGACAGCATTTAGAAAGTGAAGCAACACTCCATTCACTTCGCACAGTGAATTGAAGTGTTGGAACAGACAGCTTCTCTTTCATAGAAACGCATTTGAGTTTCCTGTGAATGTGTGTAAGTAGCTTAAGGCACTTTCAAAGGAAAGTGATTTTCTCTGAAAGGACAGCATTTAGAAAGTGAAACAACACTCCATTCACTTCGCACAGTGAATTGAAGTGTTGGAACAGACTTCTTCTCTTTCAGAGAAACGCATGTGAATTTCTGTGGAATGCTTGTAAGTAGCTTAAGGCACTTTCAAAGGAAAGTGATTTTCTCTGAAAGGACAGCATTTAGAAAGTGAAGCAACACTCCATTCACTTCGCACAGTGAATTGAAGTGTGGGAACAGACCACTTCTCTTTCAGAGAAACAGATATGAGTTTTTTGTGAATGCTTGTAAGTAGCTTAAGGCACTTTCAAAGGAAAGTGATTTTCTCTGAAAGGACAGCATTTAGAAAGTGAAGCAACACTCCATTCACTTCGCACAGTGAATTGAAGTGTTGGAACAGACTGCTTCTCTTTCAGAGAAACGCATGTGAATTTATATTGAATGCTTGTAAGTAGCTTAAGGCACTTTCAAAGGAAAGTGATTTTCTCAGAAAGGACAGCATTTAGAAAGTGAAGCAACACTCCATTCACTACGCACAGTGAATTGAAGTGTTGGAACAGACTGCTTCTCTTTCAGAAAAATGCATGTGAGTTTCTTGTGAATGCTTGTAAGTAGCTTAAGGCACTTTCAAAGGAAAGTGATTTTCTCTGAAAGGACAGCATTTAGAATGTGAAGCAACACTCCATTCACTTTGCACAGTGAATTGAAGTGTTGGAACAGACTGCTTCTTTTTCAGAGAAACGCATGTGAATTTCTGTAGAATGCTTGTAAGTGGCTTAAGGCACTTTCAAAGGAAAGTGATTTTCTCTGAAAGGACAGCATTTAGAAAGTGAAGCAGCACTCCATTCACTTCGCACAGTGAATTGAAGTGTTGGAACAGACTGCTTCTCTTTCAGTGAAATGCATGTGAATTTCTGTTGAATGCTTGTAAGTAGCTTAAGGCACTTTCAAAGGAAAGTGATTTTCTCTGAAAGGACAGCATTTAGAAAGTGAAGCAACACTCCATTCACTTCGCACAGTGAATTGAAGTGTTGGAACAGACTTCTCTTTCAGAGAAACGCATGTGAATTTCTGTGGAATGCTTGTAAGTAGCTTAAGGCACTTTCAAAGGAAAGTGATTTTCTCTGAAAGGACAGCATTTAGAAAGTGAAACAACACTCCATTCACTTCGCACAGTGAATTGAAGTGTTGGAACAGACCACTTCTCTTTCAGAGAAACAGATATGAGTTTTTTGTGAATGCTTGTAAGTAGCTTAAGGCACTTTCAAAGGAAAGTGATTTTCTCTGAAAGGACAGAATTTAGAAAGTGAAGCAACACTCCATTCACTTCGCACAGTGAATTGAAGTGTTGGAACAGACCACTTCTCTTTCAGAGAAACAGATATGAGTTTCTTGTGAATGCTTGTAAGTAGCTTAAGGCACTTTCAAAGGAAAGTGATTTTCTCTGAAAGGACAGAATTTAGAAAGTGAAGCAACACTCCATTCACTTCGCACAGTGAATTGAAGTGTTGGAACAGACTGCTTCTTTTTCAGAGAAACGCATGTGAATTTCTGTGGAATGCTTGTAAGTAGCTTAAGGCACTTTCAAAGGAAAGTGATTTTCTCTGAAACGACAGCATTTAGAAAGTGAAGCAGCACTCCATTCACTTCGCACAGTGAATTGAAGTGTTGGAACAGACTGCTTCTCTTTCAGTGAAATGCATGTGAATTTCTGTTGAATGCTTGTAAGTAGCTTAAGGCACTTTCAAAGGAAAGTGATTTTCTCTGAAAGGACATCATTTAGAAAGTGAAGCAACACTCCATTCACTTCGCACAGTGAATTGAAGTGTTGGAACAGACTGCTTCTCTTTCAGTGAAACACATGTGAATTTCTGTTGAAGGCTTGTAAGTAGCTTAAGGCACTTTCAAGGGAAAGTGATTTTCTCTGAAAGGACAGCATTTAGAAAGTGAAGCAACACTCCATTCACTACGCACAGTGAATTGAAGTGTTGGAACAGACAGCTTCTCTTTCATAGAAACGCATTTGAGTTTCCTGTGAATGTGTGTAAGTAGCTTAAGGCACTTTCAAAGGAAAGTGATTTTCTCTGAAAGGACAGCATTTAGAAAGTGAAAGAACACTCCATTCACTTCGCACAGTGAATTGAAGTGTTGGAACAGACTTCTTCTCTTTCAGAGAAACGCATGTGAATTTCTGTGGAATGCTTGTAAGTAGCTTAAGGCACTTTCAAAGGAAAGTGATTTTCTCTGAAAGGACAGCATTTAGAAAGTGAAACAACACTCCATTCACTTCGCACAGTGAATTGAAGTGTTGGAACAAGACCACTTCTCTTTCAGAAACAGATATGAGTTTCTTGTGAATGCTTGTAAGTAGCTTAAGGCACTTTCAAAGGAAAGTGATTTTCTCTGAAAGGACAGCATTTAGAAAGTGAAGCAACACTCCATTCACTTCGCACAGTGAATTGAAGTGTTGGAACAGACTGCTTCTCTTTCAGAGAAACGCATGTGAATTTCTATTGAATGCTTGTAAGTAGCTTAAGGCACTTTCAAAGGAAAGTGATTTTCTCTGAAAGGACAGCATTTAGAAAGTGAAGCAGCACTCCATTCACTTCGCACAGTGAATTGAAGTGTTGGAACAGACCGCTTCTCTTTCAGTGAAATTCATGTGAATTTCTGTTGAATGCTGGTAAGTAGCTTAAGGCACTTTCAAAGGAAAGTGATTTTCTCAGAAAGGACAGCATTTAGAAAGTGAAGCAACACTCCATTCACTTCGCACAGTGAATTGAAGTGTTGGAACAGACTGCTTCTTTTTCAGTGAAACGCATGTGAATTGCTGTTGAATGCTTGTAAGTAGCTTAAGGCACTTTCAAAGGAAAGTGATTTTCTCTGAAAGGACAGTATTTAGAAAGTGAAGCAACACTCCATTCACTTCGCACAGTGAATTGAAGTGTTGGAACAGACAGCTTCTCTTTCATAGAAACGCATTTGAGTTTCCTGTGAATGTGTGTAAGTAGCTTAAGGCACTTTCAAAGGAAAGTGATTTTCTCTGAAAGGACAGCATTTAGAAAGTCAAACAACACTCCATTCACTTCGCACAGTGAATTGAAGTGGAACAGACTTCTTCTCTTTCAGAGAAACGCATGTGAATTTCTGTGGAATGCTTGTAAGTAGCTTAAGGCACTTTCAAAGGAAAGTGATTTTCTCTGAAAGGACAGCATTTAGAAAGTGAAACAACACTCCATTAACTTCGCACAGTGAATTGAAGTGTTGGAACAGACCACTTCTCTTTCAGAGAAACAGATATGAGTTTTTTGTGAATGCTTGTAAGTAGCTTAAGGCACTTTCAAAGGAAAGTGATTTTCTCTGAAAGGACAGTATTTAGAAAGTGAAGCAAGACTCCATTCACTTCGCACAGTGAATTGAAGTGTTGGAACAGACTGCTTCTCTTTCAGAGAAACGCATGTGAATTTCTATTGAATGCTTGTAAGTAGCTTAAGGCACTTTCAAAGGAAAGTGATTTTCTCTGAAAGGACAGCATTTAGAAAGTGAAGCAACACTCCATTCACTACGCACAGTGAATTGAAGTGTTGGAACAGACTGCTTCTCTTTCAGAAAAATGCATGTGAGTTTCTTGTGAATGCTTGTAAGTAGCTTAAGGCACTTTAAAAGGAAAGTGATTTTCTCTGAAAGGACAGCATTTAGAAAGTGAAGCAACACTCCATTCACTTCGCACAGTGAATTGAAGTGTTGGAACAGACTGCTTCTTTTTCAGAGAAACACATGTGAATTTCTATTGAATGCTTGTAAGTAGCTTAAGGCACTTTCAAAGGAAAGTGATTTTCTCTGAAAGGACAGCATTTAGAAAGTGAAGCAACACTCCATTCACTACGCACAGTGAATTGAAGTGTTGGAACAGACTGCTTCTCTTTCAGAAAAATGCATGTGAGTTTCTTGTGAATGCTTGTAAGTAGCTTAAGGCACTTTCAAAGGAAAGTGATTTTCTCTGAAAGGACAGCATTTAGAAAGTGAAGCAACACTCCATTCACTTTGCACAGTGAATTGAAGTGTTGGAACAGACTGCTTCTGTTTCAGAGAAACGCATGTGAATTTCTGTGGAATGCTTGTAAGTAGCTTAAGGCACTTTCAAAGGAAAGTGATTTTCTCTGAAAGGACAGCATTTAGAAAGTGTAGCAGCACTCCATTCACTTCGCACAGTGAATTGAAGTGTTGGAACAGACTGCTTCTCTTTCAGTGAAATGCATGTGAATTTCTGTTGAATGCTTGTAAGTAGCTTAAGGCACTTTCAAAGGAAAGTGATTTTCTCTGTAAGGACAGCATTTAGAAAGTGAAGCAACACTCCATTCACTTCGCACAGTGAATTGAAGTGTTGGAACAGACTGCTTCTTTTTCAGAGAAACACATGTGAATGTCTATTGAATGCTTGTAAGTAGCTTAAGGCACTTTCAAAGGAAAGTGATTTTCTCTGAAAGGACAGCATTTAGAAAGTGAAGCAACACTCCATTCACTACGCACAGTGAATTGAAGTGTTGGAACAGACTGCTTCTCTTTCAGAAAAATGCATGTGAGTCTCTTGTGAATGCTTGTAAGTAGCTTAAGGCACTTTCAAAGGAAAGTGATTTTCTCTGAAAGGACTGCATTTAGAAAGTGAAGCAACACTCCATTCACTTCGCACAGTGAATTGAAGTGTTGGAACAGACTTCTTCTTTTTCAGAGAAACACATGTGAATTTCTATTGAATGCTTGTAAGTAGCTTAAGGCACTTTCAAAGGAAAGTGATTTTCTCTGAAAGGACAGCTTTTAGAAAGTGAAGCAACACTCCATTCACTACGCACAGTGAATTGAAGTGTTGGAACAGACTGCTTCTCTTTCAGAAAAATGCATGTGAGTTTCTTGTGAATGCTTGTAAGTAGCTTAAGGCACTTTCAAAGGAAAGTGATTTTCTCTGAAAGGACAGCTTTTTGAAAGTGAAGCAACACTCCATTCACTTCGCACAGTGAATTGAAGTGTTGGAACAGACTGCTTCTTTTTCAGAGAAACGCATGTGAATTTCTGTGGAATGCTTGCAAGTAGCTTAAGGCACTTTCAAAGGAAAGTGATTTTCTCTGAAAGGACAGCATTTAGAAAGTGATGCAACACTCCATTCACTACGCACAGTGAATTGAATTGTTGGAACAGACCACTTCTCTTTCAGAGAAACAGATATGAGTTTTTTGTGAATGCTTGTAAGTAGCTTAAGGCACTTTCAAAGGAAAGTGATTTTCTCTGAAAGGACAGTATTTAGAAAGTGAAGCAAGACTCCATTCACTTCGCACAGTGAATTGAAGTGTTGGAACAGACTGCTTCTCTTTCAGAGAAACGCATGTGAATTTCTATTGAATGCTTGTAAGTAGCTTAAGGCACTTTCAAAGGAAAGTGATTTTCTCAGAAAGGACAGCATTTAGAAAGTGAAGCAACACTCCATTCACTACGCACAGTGAATTGAAGTGTTGGAACAGACTGCTTCTCTTTCAGAAAAATGCATGTGAGTTTCTTGTGAATGCTTGTAAGTAGCTTAAGGCACTTTCAAAGGAAAGTGATTTTCTCTGAAAGGACAGCATTTAGAAAGTGAAACAACACTCCATTCACTTCGCACAGTGAATTGAAGTGTTGGAACAGACTGCTTCTCTTTCAGAGAAACGCATGTGAATTTCTATTTAATGCTTGTAAGTAGCTTAAGGCACTTTCAAAGGAAAGTGATTTTCTCAGAAAGGACAGCATTTAGAAAGTGAAGCAACACTCCATTCACTTCGCACAGTGAATTGAAGTGTTGGAACAGACTGCTTCTCTTTCAGAAAAATGCATGTGAGTTTCTTGTGAATGCTTGTAAGTAGCTTAAGGCACTTTCAAAGGAAAGTGATTTTCTCTGAAAGGACAGCATTTAGAAAGTGAAGCAACACTCCATTCACTTCGCACAGTGAATTGAAGTGTTGGAACAGACTGCTTCTCTTTCAGAGAAACGCATGTGAATTTCTATTTAATGCTTGTAAGTAGCTTAAGGCACTTTCAAAGGAAAGTGATTTTCTCAGAAAGGACAGCATTTAGAAAGTGAAGCAACACTCCATTCACTACGCACAGTGAATTGAAGTGTTGGAACAGACTGCTTCTCTTTCAGAAAAATGCATGTGAGTTTCTTGTGAATGCTTGTAAGTAGCTTAAGGCACTTTCAAAGGAAAGTGATTTTCTCTGAAAGGACAGAATTTAGAAAGTGAAGCAACACTCCATTCACTTCGCACAGTGAATTGAAGTGTTGGAACAGACTGCTTCTCTTTCAGTGAAATGCATGTGAATTTCTGTTGAATGCTTGTAAGTAGCTTAAGGCACTTTCAAAGGAAAGTGATTTTCTCTGAAAGGACAGCATTTAGAAAGTGAAGCAACACTCCATTCAGTTCGCACAGTGAATTGAAGTGTTGGAACAGACTGCTTCTCTTTCAGTGAAATGCATGTGAATTTCTGTTGAATGCTTGTAAGTAGCTTAAGGCACTTTCAAAGGAAAGTGATTTTCTCTGAAAGGACAGCATTTAGAAAGTGAAACAACCCTCCATTCACTTCGCACAGTGAATTGAAGTGTTGGAACAGACTGCTTCTCTTTCAGTGAAACACATGTGAATTTCTGTTGAAGGCTTGTAAGTAGCTTAAGGCACTTTCAAAGGAAAGTGATTTTCTCTGAAAGGACAGCATTTAGAAAGTGAAGCAACACACCATTCACTACGCACAGGGAATTGAAGTGTTGGAACAGACAGCTTCTCTTTCATAGAAACGCATTTGAGTTTCCTGTGAATGTGTGTAAGTAGCTTAAGGCACTTTCAAAGGAAAGTGATTTTCTCTGAAAGGACAGCCTTTAGAAAGTGAAACAACACTCCATTCACTTTGCACAGTGAATTGAAGTGTTGGAACAGACCACTTCTCTTTCAGAGAAACAGATATGAGTTTTTTGTGAATACTTGTAAGTAGCTTAAGGCACTTTCAAAGGAAAGTGATTTTCTCTGAAAGGACAGCATTTAGAAAGTGAAGCAACACTCCATTCACTTCGCACAGTGAATTGAAGTGTTGGAACAGACTGCTTCTCTTTCAGAGAAACGCATGTGAATTTCTATTGAATGCTTGTAAGTAGCTTAAGGCACTTTCAAAGGAAAGTGATTTTCTCAGAATGGACAGCATTTAGAAAGTGAAGCAACACTCCATTCACTACGCACAGTGAATTGAAGTGTTGGAACAGACTGCTTCTCTTTCAGAAAAATGCATGTGAGTTTCTTGTGAATGCTTGTAAGTAGCTTAAGGCACTTTCAAAGGAAAGTGATTTTCTCTGAAAGGACAGCATTTAGAAAGTGAAACAACACTCCATTCACTTCGCACAGTGAATTGAAGTGTTGGAACAGACTGCTTCTCTTTCAGAGAAACGCATGTGAATTTCTATTGAATGCTTGTAAGTAGCTTAAGGCACTTTCAAAGGAAAGTGATTTTCTCAGAAAGGACAGCATTTAGAAAGTGAAGCAACACTCCATTCACTACGCACAGTGAATTGAAGTGTTGGAACAGACTGCTTCTCTTTCAGAAAAATGCATGTGAGTTTCTTGTGAATGCTTGTAAGTAGCTTAAGGCACTTTCAAAGGAAAGTGATTTTCTCTGAAAGGACAGCATTTAGAAAGTGAAACAACACTCCATTCACTTCGCACAGTGAATTGAAGTGTTGGAACAGACTGCTTCTCTTTCAGAGAAATGCATGTGAATTTCTATTTAATGCTTGTAAGTAGCTTAAGGCACTTTCAAAGGAAAGTGATTTTCTCAGAAAGGACAGCATTTAGAAAGTGAAGCAACACTCCATTCACTTCGCACAGTGAATTGAAGTGTTGGAACAGACTGCTTCTCTTTCAGAAAAATGCATGTGAGTTTCTTGTGAATGCTTGTAAGTAGCTTAAGGCACTTTCAAAGGAAAGTGATTTTCTCTGAAAGGACAGCATTTAGAAAGTGAAGCAACACTCCATTCACTTCGCACAGTGAATTGAAGTGTTGGAACAGACTGCTTCTCTTTCAGAGAAACGCATGTGAATTTCTATTTAATGCTTGTAAGTAGCTTAAGGCACTTTCAAAGGAAAGTGATTTTCTCAGAAAGGACAGCATTTAGAAAGTGAAGCAACACTCCATTCACTACGCACAGTGAATTGAAGTGTTGGAACAGACTGCTTCTCTTTCAGAAAAATGCATGTGAGTTTCTTGTGAATGCTTGTAAGTAGCTTAAGGCACTTTCAAAGGAAAGTGATTTTCTCTGAAAGGACAGAATTTAGAAAGTGAAGCAACACTCCATTCACTTCGCACAGTGAATTGAAGTGTTGGAACAGACTGCTTCTCTTTCAGTGAAATGCATGTGAATTTCTGTTGAATGCTTGTAAGTAGCTTAAGGCACTTTCAAAGGAAAGTGATTTTCTCTGAAAGGACAGCATTTAGAAAGTGAAACAACCCTCCATTCACTTCGCACAGTGAATTGAAGTGTTGGAACAGACTGCTTCTCTTTCAGTGAAACACATGTGAATTTCTGTTGAAGGCTTGTAAGTAGCTTAAGGCACTTTCAAAGGAAAGTGATTTTCTCTGAAAGGACAGCATTTAGAAAGTGAAGCAACACACCATTCACTACGCACAGGGAATTGAAGTGTTGGAACAGACAGCTTCTCTTTCATAGAAACGCATTTGAGTTTCCTGTGAATGTGTGTAAGTAGCTTAAGGCACTTTCAAAGGAAAGTGATTTTCTCTGAAAGGACAGCCTTTAGAAAGTGAAACAACACTCCATTCACTTTGCACAGTGAATTGAAGTGTTGGAACAGACCACTTCTCTTTCAGAGAAACAGATATGAGTTTTTTGTGAATACTTGTAAGTAGCTTAAGGCACTTTCAAAGGAAAGTGATTTTCTCTGAAAGGACAGCATTTAGAAAGTGAAGCAACACTCCATTCACTTCGCACAGTGAATTGAAGTGTTGGAACAGACTGCTTCTCTTTCAGAGAAACGCATGTGAATTTCTATTGAATGCTTGTAAGTAGCTTAAGGCACTTTCAAAGGAAAGTGATTTTCTCAGAATGGACAGCATTTAGAAAGTGAAGCAACACTCCATTCACTACGCACAGTGAATTGAAGTGTTGGAACAGACTGCTTCTCTTTCAGAAAAATGCATGTGAGTTTCTTGTGAATGCTTGTAAGTAGCTTAAGGCACTTTCAAAGGAAAGTGATTTTCTCTGAAAGGACAGCATTTAGAAAGTGAAGCAACACTCCATTCACTTCGCACAGTGAATTGAAGTGTTGGAACAGAATGCCTCTCTTTCAGAGAAACACATGTGAATTTCTATGGAATGCTTGTAAGTAGCTTAAGGCACTTTCAAAGGGAAGTGATTTTCTCTGAAAGGACAGCATTTAGAAAGTGAAGCAACACTCCATTCACTTGGCACAGTGAATTGAAGTGTTGGAACAGACTGCTTCTCTTTCAGAAAAATGCATGTGAGTTTCTTGTGAATGCTTGTAAGTAGCTCAAGGCACTTTCAAAGGAAAGTGATTGTCTCTGAAAGGACAGCATTTAGAAAGTGAAGCAACACTCCATTCACTTCGCACAGTGAATTGAAGTGTTGGAACAGACTGCTTCTTTTTCAGAGAAACGCATGTGAATTTCTGTGGAATGCTTGTAAGTAGCTTAAGGCACTTTCAAAGGAAAGTGATTTTCTCTGAAAGGACAGCATTTAGAAAGTGAAGCAACACTCCATTCACTTCGCACAGTGAATTGAAGTGTTGGAACAGACTGCTTCTCTTTCACTGAAACGCATGTGAATTTCTGTTGAATGCTTGTAAGTAGCTTAAGGCACTTTCAAAGGAAAGTGATTTTCTCTGAAAGGACAGCATTTAGAAAGTGAAGCAACACTCCATTCACTTCGCACAGTGAATTGAAGTGTTGGAACAGACAGTATCTCTTTCATAGAAACGCATTTGGGTTTCCTGTGAATGTGTGTAAGTAGCTTAAGGCACTTTCAAAGGAAAGTGATTTTCTCTGAAAGGACAGCATTTAGAAAGTGAAACAACACTCCATTCACTTCGCACAGTGAATTGCAGTGTTGGAACAGACTGCTTCTCTTTCAGAAAAATGCATGTGAATTTCTTGTGAATGATTGTAAGTAGCTTAAGGCACTTTCAAAGGAAAGTGATTTTCTCTGAAATGACAGCATTTAGAAAGTGAAGCAACACTCCATTCACTTCGCACAGTGAATTGAAGTGTTGGAACAGACTGCTTCTTTTTCAGAGAAACGCATGTGAATTTCTGTGGAATGCTTGTAAGTAGCTTAAGGCACTTTCAAAGGAAAGTGATTTTCTCTGAAAGGACAGCATTTAGAAAGTGAAGCAGCACTCCATTCACTTCGCACAGTGAATTGAAGTGTTGGAACAGACTGCTTCTCTTTCAGTGAAATGCATGTGAATTTCTGTTGAATGCTTGTAAGTAGCTTAAGGCACTTTCAAAGGAAAGTGATTTTCTCTGAAAGGACAGCATTTAGAAAGTGAAGCAACACTCCATTCACTTCGCACAGTGAATTGAAGTGTTGGAACAGACAGCTTCTCTTTCATAGAAACGCATTTGAGTTTCCTGTGAATGTGTGTAAGTAGCTTAAGGCACTTTCAAAGGAAAGTGATTTTCTCTGAAAGGACAGCATTTAGAAAGTGAAACAACAATCCATTCACTTCGCACAGTGAATTGAAGTGTTGGAACAGACTTCTTCTCTTTCAGAGAAACGCATGTGAATTTCTGTGGAATGCTTGTAAGTAGCTTAAGGCACTTTCAAAGGAAAGTGATTTTCTCTGAAAGGACAGCATTTAGAAAGTGAAACAACACTCCATTCACTTCGCACAGTGAATTGAAGTGTTGGAACAGACCACTTCTCTTTCAGAGAAACAGATATAAGTTTTTTGTGAATGCTTGTAAGTAGCTTAAGGCACTTTCAAAGGAAAGTGATTTTCTCTGAAAGGACAGCATTTAGAAAGTGAAGCAACACTCCATTCACTTCGCACAGTGAATTGAAGTGTTGGAACAGACTGCTTCTCTTTCAGAAAAATGCATGTGAGTTTCTTGTGAATGCTTGTAAGTAGCTTAAGGCACTTTCAAAGGAAAGTGATTTTCTCTGAAAGGACAGCATTTAGAAAGTAAAGCAACACTCCATTCACTTCGCACAGTGAATTGAAGTGTTGGAACAGACTGCTTCTTTTTCAGAGAAACACATGTGAATTTCTATTGAATGCTTGTAAGTAGCTTAAGGCACTTTCAAAGGAAAGTGATTTTCTCTGAAAGGACAGCATTTAGAAAGTGAAGCAACACTATATTCACTTCGCACAGTGAATTGAAGTGTTGGAACAGACTGCTTCTCTTTCAGAAAAATGCATGTGAGTTTCTTGTGAATGCTTGTAAGTAGCTTAAGCACTTTCAAAGGAAAGTGATTTTCTCTGAAAGGAATGCATTTAGAAAGTGAAGCAACACTCCATTCACTTCGCACAGTGAATTGAAGTGTTGGAACCGACTGCTTCTTTTTCAGAGAAACACATGTGAATTTCTATTGAATGCTTGTAAGTAGCTTAAGGCACTTTCAAAGGAAAGTGATTTTCTCTGAAAGGACAGCATTTAGAAAGTGAAGCAACACTCCATTCACTTTGCACAGTGAATTGAAGTGTTGGAACAGACTGCTTCTCTTTCAGAAAAATGCATGTGAGTTTCTTGTGAATGCTTGTAAGTAGCTTAAGGCACTTTCAAAGGAAAGTGATTTTCTCTGAAAGGACAGCATTTAGAAAGTGAAGCAACACTCCATTCACTTCGCACAGTGAATTGAAGTGTTGGAACAGACTGCTTCTTTTTCAGAGAAACGCATGTGAATTTCTGTGGAATGCTTGCAAGTAGCTTAAGGCACTTTCAAAGGAAAGTGATTTTCTCTGAAAGGACAGCATTTAGAAAGTGATGCAACACTCCATTCACTTCGCACAGTGAATTGAAGTGTTGGAACAGACTGCAGCTCTTTCAGTGAAACGCATGTGAATTTCTGTTGAATGCTTGTAAGTAGCTTAAGGCACTTTCAAAGGAAAGTGATTTTCTCTGAAAGGACAGTATTTAGAAAGTGAAGCAACACTCCATTCACTTCGCACAGTGAATTGAAGTGTTGGAACAGACAGCTTCTCTTTCATAGAAACGCATTTGAGTTTCCTGTGAATGTGTGTAAGTAGCTTAAGGCACTTTCAAAGGAAAGTGATTTTCTCTGAAAGGACAGCATTTAGAAAGTGAAACAACACTCCATTCACTTCGCACAGTGAATTGAAGTGTTGGAACAGACTTCTTCTCTTTCAGAGAAACGCATGTGAATTTCTGTGGAATGCTTGTAAGTAGCTTAAGGCACTTTCAAAGGAAAGTGATTTTCTCTGAAAGGACAGCATTTAGAAAGTGAAACAACACTCCATTCACTTCGCACAGTGAATTGAAGTGTTGGAAAAGGACCACTTCTCTTTCAGAGAAACAGATATGAGTTTTTTGTGAATGCTTGTAAGTAGCTTAAGGCACTTTCAAAGGAAAGTGATTTTCTCTGAAAGGACAGCATTTAGAAAGTGAAGCAACACTCCATTCACTTCGCACAGTGAATTGAAGTGTTGGAACAGACTGCTTCTCTTTCAGAGAAACGCATGTGAATTTCTATTGAATGCTTGTAAGTAGCTTAAGGCACTTTCAAAGGAAAGTGATTTTCTCAGAAAGGACAGCATTTAGAAAGTGAAGCAACACTCCATTCACTACGCACAGTGAATTGAAGTGTTGGAACAGACTGCTTCTCTTTCAGAAAAATGCATGTGAGTTTCTTGTGAATGCTTGTAAGTAGCTTAAGGCACTTTCAAAGGAAAGTGATTTTCTCTGAAAGGACAGCATTTAAAAAGTGAAGCAACACTCCATTCACTTCGCACAGTGAATTGAAGTGTTGGAACAGACTGCTTCTTTTTCAGAGAAACACATGTGAATTTCTATTGAATGCTTGTAAGTAGCTTAAGGCACTTTCAAAGGAAAGTGATTTTCTCTGAAAGGACAGCATTTAGAAAGTGATGCAACACTCCATTCACTTCGCACAGTGAATTGAAGTGTTGGAACAGACTGCTTCTCTTTCAGTGAAACGCATGTGAATTTCTGTTGAATGCTTGTAAGTAGCTTAAGGCACTTTCAAAGGAAAGTGATTTTCTCTGAAAGGACAGTATGTAGAAAGTGAAGCAACACTCCATTCACTTCGCACAGTGAATTGAAGTGTTGGAACAGACAGCTTCTCTTTCATAGAAACGCATTTGAGTTTCCTGTGAATGTGTGTAAGTAGCTTAAGGCACTTTCAAAGGAAAGTGATTTTCTCTGAAAGGACAGCTTTTTGAAAGTGAAACAACACTCCATTCACTTCGCACAGTGAATTGAAGTGTTGGAACAGACTTCTTCTCTTTCAGAGAAACGCATGTGAATTTCTGTGGAATGCTTGTAAGTAGCTTAAGGCACTTTCAAAGGAAAGTGATTTTCTCTGAAAGGACAGTATTTAGAAAGTGAAACAACACTCCATTCACTTCGCACAGTGAATTGAAGTGTTGGAACAGACCTCTTCTCTTTCAGAGAAACAGATATGAGTTTTTTGTGAATGCTTGTAAGTAGCTTAAGGCACTTTCAAAGGAAAGTGATTTTCTCTGAAAGGACAGCATTTAGAAAGTGAAGCAACACTCCATTCACTTCGCACAGTGAATTGAAGTGTTGGAACAGACTGCTTCTCTTCCAGAGAAACGCATGTGAATTTCTATTGAATGCTTGTAAGTAGCTTAAGGCACTTTCAAAGGAAAGTGATTTTCTCAGAATGGACAGCATTTAGAAAGTGAAGCAACACTCCATTCACTTCGCACAGTGAATTGAAGTGTTGGAACAGACTGCTTCTTTTTCAGAGAAACACATGTGAATTTCTATTGAATGCTTGTAAGTAGCTTAAGGCACTTTCAAAGGAAAGTGATTTTCTCTGAAAGGACAGCATTTAGAAAGTGAAGCAACACTCCATTCACTACGCACAGTGAATTGAAGTGTTGGAACAGACTGCTTCTCTTTCAGAAAAATGCATGTGAGTTTCTTGTGAATGCTTGTAAGTAGCTTAAGGCACTTTCAAAGGAAAGTGATTTTCTCTGAAAGGACAGCATTTAGAAAGTGAAGCAACACTCCATTCACTTCGCACAGTGAATTGAAGTGTTGGAACAGACTGCTTCTCTTTCAGAGAAACGCATGTGAATTTCTATTGAATGCTTGTAAGTAGCTTAAGGCACTTTCAAAGGAAAGTGATTTTCTCAGAATGGAAAGCATTTAGAAAGTGAAGCAACACTCCATTCACTACGCACAGTGAATTGAAGTGTTGGAACAGACTGCTTCTCTTTCAGAAAAATGCATGTGAGTTTCTTGTGAATGCTTGTAAGTAGCTTAAGGCACTTTCAAAGGAAAGTGATTTTCTCTGAAAGGACAGCATTTAGAAAGTGAAGCAACACTCCATTCACTTCGCACAGTGAATTGAAGTGTTGGAACAGACTGCTTCTCTTTCAGAGAAACACATGTGAATTTCTATTGAATGCTTGTAAGTAGCTTAAGGCACTTTCAAAGGAAAGTGATTGTCTCTGAAATAACAGCACTTAGAAAGTGAAGCAACACTCCATTCACTTCGCACAGTGAATTGAAGTGTTGGAACAGACTGCTTCTTTTTCAGAGAAACACATGTGAATTTCTATGGAATGCTTGTAAGTAGCTTAAGGCACTTTCAAAGGAAAGTGATTTTCTCTGAAAGGACAGCATTTAGAAAGTGAAGCAACACTCCATTCACTACGCACAGTGAATTGAAGTGTTGGAACAGACTGCTTCTCTTTCAGAAAAATGCATGTGAGTTTCTTGTGAATGCTTGTAAGTAGCTCAAGGCACTTTCAAAGGAAAGTGATTGTCTCTGAAAGGACAGCATTTAGAAAGTGAAGCAACACTCCATTCACTTCGCACAGTGAATTGAAGTGTTGGAACAGACTGCTTCTTTTTCAGAGAAACGCATGTGAATTTCTATTGAATGCTTGTAAGTAGCTTAAGGCACTTTCAAAGGAAAGTGATTTTCTCAGAATGGAAAGCATTTAGAAAGTGAAGCAACACTCCATTCACTACGCACAGTGAATTGAAGTGTTGGAACAGACTGCTTCTCTTTCAGAAAAATGCATGTGAGTTTCTTGTGAATGCTTGTAAGTAGCTTAAGGCACTTTCAAAGGAAAGTGATTTTCTCTGAAAGGACAGCATTTAGAAAGTGAAGCAACACTCCATTCACTTCGCACAGTGAATTGAAGTGTTGGAACAGACTGCTTCTCTTTCAGAGAAACACATGTGAATTTCTATTGAATGCTTGTAAGTAGCTTAAGGCACTTTCAAAGGAAAGTGATTGTCTCTGAAATAACAGCACTTAGAAAGTGAAGCAACACTCCATTCACTTCGCACAGTGAATTGAAGTGTTGGAACAGACTGCTTCTTTTTCAGAGAAACACATGTGAATTTCTATGGAATGCTTGTAAGTAGCTTAAGGCACTTTCAAAGGAAAGTGATTTTCTCTGAAAGGACAGCATTTAGAAAGTGAAGCAACACTCCATTCACTACGCACAGTGAATTGAAGTGTTGGAACAGACTGCTTCTCTTTCAGAAAAATGCATGTGAGTTTCTTGTGAATGCTTGTAAGTAGCTCAAGGCACTTTCAAAGGAAAGTGATTGTCTCTGAAAGGACAGCATTTAGAAAGTGAAGCAACACTCCATTCACTTCGCACAGTGAATTGAAGTGTTGGAACAGACTGCTTCTTTTTCAGAGAAACGCATGTGAATTTCTGTGGAATGCTTGTAAGTAGCTTAAGGCACTTTCAAAGGAAAGTGATTTTCTCTGAAAGGACAGCATTTAGAAAGTGAAGCAACACTCCATTCACTTCGCACAGTGAATTGAAGTGTTGGAACAGACTGCTTCTCTTTCACTGAAACGCATGTGAATTTCTGTTGAATGCTTGTAAGTAGCTTAAGGCACTTTCAAAGGAAAGTGATTTTCTCTGAAAGGACAGCATTTAGAAAGTGAAGCAACACTCCAATCACTTCGCACAGTGAATTGAAGTGTTGGAACAGACTGCTTCTCTTTCACTGAAACGCATGTGAATTTCTGTTGAATGCTTGTAAGTAGCTTAAGGCACTTTCAAAGGAAAGTGATTTTCTCTGAAAGGACAGCATTTAGAAAGTGAAGCAACACTCCAATCACTTCGCACAGTGAATTGAAGTGTTGGAACAGACTGCTTCTCTTTCACTGAAACGCATGTGAATTTCTGTTGAATGCTTGTAAGTAGCTTAATGCACTTTCAAAGGAAAGTGATTTTCTCTGAAAGGACAGCATTTAGAAAGTGAAGCAACACTCCATTCACTACGCACAGTGAATTGAAATGTTGGAACAGACTGCTTCTCTTTCAGAAAAATGCATGTGAGTTTCTTGTGAATGCTTGTAAGTAGCTTAAGGCACTTTCAAAGGAAAGTGATTTTCTCTGAAAGGACAGCATTTAGAAAGTGAAGCAACACTCCATTCACTTCGCACAGTGAATTGAAGTGTTGGAACAGACTGCTTCTCTTTCAGAGAAACGCATGTGAATTTCTATTGAATGCTTGTAAGTAGCTTAAGGCACTTTCAAAGGAAAGTGATTTTCTCAGAATGGACAGCATTTAGAAAGTGAAGCAACACTCCATTCACTACGCACAGTGAATTGAAGTGTTGGAACAGACTGCTTCTCTTTCAGAAAAATGCATGTGAGTTTCTTGTGAATGCTTGTAAGTAGCTTAAGGCACTTTCAAAGGAAAGTGATTTTCTCTGAAAGGACAGCATTTAGAAAGTGAAGCAACACTCCATTCACTTCGCACAGTGAATTGAAGTGTTGGAACAGACTGCTTCTCTTTCAGAGAAACACATATGAATTTCTATTGAATGCTTGTAAGTAGCTTAAGGCACTTTCAAAGGAAAGTGATTGTCTCTGAAATAACAGCATTTAGAAAGTGAAGCAACACTCCATTCACTTCGCACAGTGAATTGAATTGTTGGAACAGACTGCTTCTTTTTCAGAGAAACACATGTGAATTTCTATTGAATGCTTGTAAGTAGCTTAAGGCACTTTCAAAGGAAAGTGATTTTCTCTGAAAGGACAGCATTTAGAAAGTGAAGCAACACTCCATTCACTACGCACAGTAAATTGAAGTGTTGGAACAGACAGCTTCTCTTTCAGAAAAATGCATGTGAGTTTCTTGTGAATGCTTGTAAGTAGCTCAAGGCACTTTTAAAGGAAAGTGATTGTCTCTGAAAGGACAGCATTTAGAAAGTGAAGCAACACTCCATTCACTTCGCACAGTGAATTGAAGTGTTGGAACAGACTGCTTCTTTTTCAGAGAAACGCATGTGAATTTCTGTGGAATGCTTGTAAGTAGCTTAAGGCACTTTCAAAGGAAAGTGATTTTCTCTGAAAGGACAGCATTTAGAAAGTGAAGCAACACTCCATTCACTTCGCACAGTGAATTGAAGTGTTGGAACAGACTGCTTCTCTTTCACTGAAGCGCATGTGAATTTCTGTTGAATGCTTGTAAGTAGCTTAAGGCACTTTCAAAGGAAAGTGATTTTCTCTGAAAGGACAGCATTTAGAAAGTGAAGCAACACTCCATTCACTTTGCACAGTGAATTTAAGTGTTGGAACAGACAGTATCTCATTCATAGAAACGCATTTGAGTTTCCTGTGAATGTGTGTAAGTAGCTTAAGGCACTTTCAAAGGAAAGTGATTTTCTCTGAAAGGACAGCATTTAGAAAGTGAAACAACACTCCATTCACTTCGCACAGTGAATTGAAGTGTTGGAACAGACTGCTTCTCTTTCAGAAAAATGCATGTGAATTTCTTGTGAATGATTGTGAGTAGCTTAAGGCACTTTCAAAGGAAAGTGATTTTCTCTGAAAGGACAGCATTTAGAAAGTGAAGCAACACTCCATTCACTTCGCACAGTGAATTGAAGTGTTGGAACAGACTGCTTCTTTTTCAGAGAAACGCATGTGAATTTCTGTGGAATGCTTGTAAGTAGCTTAAGGCACTTTCAAAGGAAAGTGATTTTCTCTGAAAGGACAGCATTTAGAAAGTGAAGCAGCACTCCATTCACTTCGCACAGTGAATTGAAGTGTTGGAAGAGACTGCTTCTCTTTCAGTGAAATGCATGTGAATTTCTGTTGAATGCTTGTAAGTAGCTTAAGGCACTTTCAAAGGAAAGTGATTTTCTCTGAAAGGACAGCATTTAGAAAGTGATGCAACACTCCAATCACTTCGCACAGTGAATTGAAGTGTTGGAACAGACAGCTTCTCTTTCATAGAAACGCATTTGATTTTCCTGTGAATGTGTGTAAGTAGCTTAAGGCACTTTCAAAGGAAAGTGATTTTCTCTGAAAGGACAGCATTTAGAAAGTGAAACAACACTCCATTCACTTCGCACAGTGAATTGAAGTGTTGGAACAGACTGCTTCTCTTTCAGAGAAACACATGTGAATTTCTGTGGAATGCTTGTAAGTAGCTTAAGGCACTTTCAAAGGAAAGTGATTTTCTCTGAAAGGACAGCATTTAGAAAGTGAAGCAGCACTCCATTCACTTCGCACAGTGAATTGAAGTGTTGGAACAGACTGCTTCTCTTTCAGTGAAATGCATGTGAATTTCTGTTGAATGCTTGTAAGTAGCTTAAGGCACTTTCAAAGGAAAGTGATTTTCTCTGAAAGGACAGCATTTAGAAAGTGAAGCAACACTCCAATCACTTCGCACAGTGAATTGAAGTGTTGGAACAGACTGCTTCTCTTTCACTGAAACGCATGTGAATTTCTGTTGAATGCTTGTAAGTAGCTTAAGGCACTTTCAAAGGAAAGTGATTTTCTCTGAAAGGACAGCATTTAGAAAGTGAAGTAACACTCCATTCACTTCGCACAGTGAATTGAAGTGTTGGAACAGACAGTATCTCATAGATAGAAACGCATTTGAGTTTCCTGTGAATGTGTGTAAGTAGCTTAAGGCACTTTCAAAGGAAAGTGATTTTCTCTGAAAGGACAGCATTTAGAAAGTGAAACAACAGTCCATTCACTTCGCACAGTGAATTGAAGTGTTGGAACAGACTGCTTCTCTTTCAGAAAAATGCATGTGAATTTCTTGTGAATGATTGTGAGTAGCTTAAGGCACTTTCAAAGGAAAGTGATTTTCTCTGAAAGGACAGCATTTAGAAAGTGAAGCAATACTCCATTCACTTCGCACAGTGAATTGAAGTGTTGGAACAGACTGCTTCTTTTTCAGAGAAACGCATGTGAATTTCTGTGGAATGCTTGTAAGTAGCTTAAGGCACTTTCAAAGGAAAGTGATTTTCTCTGAAAGGACAGCATTTAGAAAGTGAAGCAGCACTCCATTCACTTCGCACAGTGAATTGAAGTGTTGGAACAGACTGCTTCTCTTTCAGTGAAATGCATGTGAATTTCTGTTGAATGCTTGTAAGTAGCTTAAGGCACTTTCAAAGGAAAGTGATTTTCTCTGAAAGGACAGCATTTAGAAAGTGAAGCAACACTCCAATCACTTCGCACAGTGAATTGAAGTGTTGGAACAGACAGCTTCTCTTTCATAGAAACGCATTTGAGTTTCCTGTGAATGTGTGTAAGTAGCTTAAGGCACTTTCAAAGGAAAGTGATTTTCTCTGAAAGGACAGCATTTAGAAAGTGAAACAACACTCCATTCACTTCGCACAGTGAATTGAAGTGTTGGAACAGACTTCTTCTCTTTCAGAGAAACGCATGTGAATTTCTGTGGAATGCTTGTAAGTAGCTTAAGGCACTTTCAAAGGAAAGTGATTTTCTCTGAAAGGACAGCATTTAGAAAGTGAAACAACACTCCATTCACTTCGCAAAGTGAATTGAAGTGTTGGAACAGACCACTTCTCTTTCAGAGAAACAGATATGTGTTTTTTGTGAATGCTTGTAAGTAGCTTAAGGCACTTTCAAAAGAAAGTGATTTTCTCTGAAAGGACAGCATTTAGAAAGTGAAGCAACACTCCATTCACTTCGCACACTGAATTGAAGTGTTGGAACAGACTGCTTCTCTTTCAGAAAAATGCATGTGAGTTTCTTGTGAATGCTTGTAAGTTGCTTAAGGCACTTTCAAAGGAAAGTGATTTTCTCTGAAAGGACTGCATTTAGAAAGTGAAGCAACACTCCATTCACTTCGCACAGTGAATTGAAGTGTTGGAACAGACTGCTTCTTGTTCAGAGAAACACATGTGAATTTCTATTGAATGCTTGTAAGTAGCTTAAGGCACTTTCAAAGGAAAGTGATTTTCTCTGAAAGGACAGCATTTAGAAAGTGAAGCAACACTCCATTCACTTTGCACAGTGAATTGAAGTGTTGGAACAGACTGCTTCTCTTTCAGAAAAATGCATGTGAGTATCTTGTGAATGCTTGTAAGTAGCTTAAGGCACTTTCAAAGGAAAGTGATTTTCTCTGAAAGGACAGCATTTAGAAAGTGAAGCAACACTCCATTCACTTCGCACAGTGAATTGAAGTGTTGGAACAGACTGCTTCTTTTTCAGAGAAACGCATGTGAATTTCTGTGGAATGCTTGCAAGTAGCTTAAGGCACTTTCAAAGGAAAGTGATTTTCTCTGAAAGGACAGCATTTAGAAAGTGATGCAACACTCCATTCACTTCGCACAGTGAATTGAAGTGTTGGAACAGACTGCTGCTCTTTCAGTGAAACGCATGTGAATTTCTGTTGAATGCTTGTAAGTAGCTTAAGGCACTTTCAAAGGAAAGTGATTTTCTCTGAAAGGACAGTATTTAGAAAGTGACGCAACACTCCATTCACTTCGCACAGTGAATTGAAGTGTTGGAACAGACAGCTTCTCTTTCATAGAAACGCATTTGAGTTTCCTGTGAATGTGTGTAAGTAGCTTAAGGCACTTTCAAAGGAAAGTGATTTTCTCTGAAAGGACAGCATTTAGAAAGTGAAACAACACTCCATTCACTTCGCACAGTGAATTGAAGTGTTGGAACAGACTTCTTCTCTTTCAGAGAAACGCATGTGAATTTCTGTGGAATGCTTGTAAGTAGCTTAAGGCACTTTCAAAGGAAAGTGATTTTCTCTGAAAGGACAGCATTTAGAAAGTGAAACAACACTCCATTCACTTCGCACAGTGAATTGAAGTGTTGGAAAAGGATCACTTCTCTTTCAGAGAAACAGATATGAGTTTTTTGTGAATGCTTGTAAGTAGCTTAAGGCACTTTCAAAGGAAAGTGATTTTCTCTGAAAGGACAGCATTTAGAAAGTGAAGCAACACTCCATTCACTTCGCACAGTGAATTGAAGTGTTGGAACAGACTGCTTCTCTTTCAGAAAAATGCATGTGAGTTTCTTGTGAATGCTTGTAAGTAGCTTAAGGCACTTTCAAAGGAAAGTGATTTTCTCTGAAAGGACAGCATTTAGAAAGTGAAGCAACACTCCATTCACTTCGCACAGTGAATTGAAGTGTTGGAACAGACTGCTTCTTTTTCAGAGAAACACATGTGAATTTCTATTGAATGCTTGTAAGTAGCTTAAGGCACTTTCAAAGGAAAGTGATTTTCCCTGAAAGGACAGCATTTAGAAAGTGAAGCAACACTCCATTCACTTTGCACAGTGAATTGAAGTGTTGGAACAGACTGCTTCTCTTTCAGTGAAATGCATGTGAATTTCTGTTGAATGCTTGTAAGTAGCTTAAGGCACTTTCAAAGGAAAGTGATTTTCTCTGAAAGGACAGCATTTAGAAAGTGAAGCAACACTCCATTCACTTCGCACAGTGAATTGAAGTGTTGGAACAGACTGCTTCTTTTTCAGAGAAACGCATGTGAATTTTTGTGGAATGCTTGCAAGTAGCTTAAGGCACTTTCAAAGGAAAGTGATTTTCTCTGAAAGGACAGCATTTAGAAAGTGAAGCAACACTCCATTCACTTCGCACAGTTAATTGAAGTGTTGGAACAGACTGCTTCTCTTTCAGTGAAACGCATGTGAATTTCTGTTGAATGCTTGTAAGTAGCTTAAGGCACTTTCAAAGGAAAGTGATTTTCTCTGAAAGGACAGTATTTAGAAAGTGAAGCAACACTCCATTCACTTCGCACAGTGAATTGAAGTGTTGGAACAGACAGCTTCTCTTTCAGAGAAACGCATTTGAGTTTCCTGTGAATGTGTGTAAGTAGCTTAAGGCACTTTCAAAGGAAAGTGATTTTCTCTGAAAGGACAGCATTTAGAAAGTGAAGCAACACTCCATTCACTTCACACAGTGAATTGAAGTGTTGGAACAGACTGCTTCTTTTTCAGAGAAATGCATGTGAATTTCTGTGGAATGCTTGTAAGTAGCTTAAGGCACTTTCAAAGGAAAGTGATTTTCTCTGAAAGGACAGCATTTAGAAAGTGAAGCAACACTCCATTCACTTCGCACAGTGAATTGAAGTGTTGGAACAGACAGCTTCTCTTTCATAGAAACGCATTTGAGTTTCCTGTGAATGTGTGTAAGTAGCTTAAGGCACTTTCAAAGGAAAGTGATTTTCTCTGAAAGGACAGCATTTAGAAAGTGAAACAACACTCCATTCACTTTGCACAGTGAATTGAAGTGTTGGAACAGACTGCTTTTCTTTCAGAAAAATGCATGTGAATTTCTTGTGAATGATTGTGAGTAGCTTAAGGCACTTTCAAAGGAAAGTGATTTTCTCTGAAAGGACAGCATTTAGAAAGTGAAGCAACACTCCATTCACTTCGCACAGTGAATTGAAGTGTTGGAACAGACTGCTTCTTTTTCAGAGAAACGCATGTGAATTTCTGTGGAATGCTTGTAAGTAGCTTAAGGCACTTTCAAAGGAAAGTGATTTTGTCTGAAAGGACAGCATTTAGAAAGTGAAGCAGCACTCCATTCACTTCGCACAGTGAATTGAAGTGTTGGAACAGACTGCTTCTCTTTCAGTGAAATGCATGTGAATTTCTGTTGAATGCTTGTAAGTAGCTTAAGGCACTTTCAAAGGAAAGTGATTTTCTCTGAAAGGACAGCATTTAGAAAGTGAAGCAACACTCCAATCACTTTGCACAGTGAATTGAAGTGTTGGAACAGACAGCTTCTCTTTCATAGAAACGCATTTGAGTTTCCTGTGAATGTCTGTAAGTAGTAAGGCACTTTCAAAGGAAAGTGATTTTCTCTGAAAGGACAGCATTTAGAAAGTGAAACAACACTCCATTCACTTCGCACAGTGAATTGAAGTGTTGGAACAGACTTCTTCTCTTTCAGAGAAACGCATGTGAATTTCTGTGGAATGCTTGTAAGTAGCTTAAGGCACTTTCAAAGGAAAGTGATTTTCTCTGAAAGGACAGCATTTAGAAAGTGAAACAACACTCCATTCACTTCGCACAGTGAATTGAAGTGTTGGAACAGACCACTTCTCTTTCAGAGAAACAGATATGAGTTTTTTGTGAATGCTTGTAAGTAGCTTAAGGCACTTTCAAAGGAAAGTGATTTTCTCTGAAAGGACAGCATTTAGAAAGTGAAGCAACACTCCATTCACTTCGCACAGTGAATTGAAGTGTTGGAACAGACTGCTTCTCTTTCAGAAAAATGCATGTGAGTTTCTTGTGAATGCTTGTAAGTAGCTTAAGGCACTTTCAAAGGAAAGTGATTTTCTCTGAAAGGACTGCATTTAGAAAGTGAAGCAACACTCCATTCACTTCGCACAGTGAATTGAAGTGTTGGAACAGACTGCTTCATTTTCAGAGAAACACATGTGAATTTCTATTGAATGCTTGTAAGTAGCTTAAGGCACTTTCAAAGGAAAGTGATTTTCTCTGAAAGGACAGCATTTAGAAAGTGAAGCAACACTCCATTCACTTTGCACAGTGAATTGAAGTGTTGGAACAGACTGCTTCTCTTTCAGAAAAATGCATGTGAGTTTCTTGTGAATGCTTGTAAGTAGCTTAAGGCACTTTCAAAGGAAAGTGATTTTCTCTGAAAGGACAGCATTTAGAAAGTGAAGCAACACTCCATTCACTTCGCACAGTGAATTGAAGTGTTGGAACAGACTGCTTCTTTTTCAGAGAAACGCATGTGAATTTCTGTGGAATGCTTGCAAGTAGCTTAAGGCACTTTCAAAGGAAAGTGATTTTCTCTGAAAGGACAGCATTTAGAAAGTGATGCAACACTCCATTCACTTCGCACAGTGAATTGAAGTGTTGGAACAGACTGCTTATCTTTCAGTGAAACGCATGTGAATTTCTATTGAATGCTTGAAAGTAGCTTAAGGCACTTTCAAAGGAAAGTGATTTTCTCTGAAAGGACAGCATTTAGAAAGTGAAGCAACACTCCATTCACTTCGCACAGTGAATTGAAGTGTTGGAACAGACCACTTCTCTTTCAGAGAAACAGATATGAGTTTTTTGTGAATGCTTGTAAGTAGCTTAAGGCACTTTCAAAGGAAAGTGATTTTCTCTGAAAGGACAGTATTTAGAAAGTGAAGCAAGACTCCATTCACTTCGCACAGTGAATTGAAGTGTTGGAACAGACTGCTTCTCTTTCAGAGAAACGCATGTGAATTTCTATTGAATGCTTGTAAGTAGCTTAAGGCACTTTCAAAGGAAAGTGATTTTCTCAGAAAGGACAGCATTTAGAAAGTGAAGCAACACTCCATTCACTACGCACAGTGAATTGAAGTGTTGGAACGGACTGCTTCTCTTTCAGAAAAATGCATGTGAGTTTCTTGTGAATGCTTGTAAGTAGCTTAAGGCACTTTCAAAGGAAAGTGATTTTCTCTGAAAGGACAGCATTTAGAAAGTGAAGCAACACTCCATTCACTTCGCACAGTGAATTGAAGTGTTGGAACAGACTGCTTCTTTTTCAGAGAAACACATTTGAATTTCTATTGAATGCTTGTAAGTAGCTTAAGGCACTTTCAATGGAAAGTGATTTTCTCTGAAAGGACAGCATTTAGAAAGTGAAGCAACACTCCATTCACTACGCACAGTGAATTGAAGTGTTGGAACAGACAGTATCTCATAGATAGAAACGCATTTGAGTTTCCTTTGAATGTGTGTAAGTAGCTTAAGGCACTTTCAAAGGAAAGTGATTTTCTCTGAAAGGACAGCATTTAGAAAGTGAAACAACACTCCATTCACTTCGCACAGTGAATTGAAGTGTTGGAACAGACTGCTTCTCTTTCAGAAATATGCATGTGAATTTCTTGTGAATGATTGTGAGTAGCTTAAGGCACTTTCAAAGGAAAGTGATTTTCTCTGAAAGGACAGCATTTAGAAAGTGAAGCAATACTCCATTCACTTCGCACAGTGAATTGAAGTGTTGGAACAGACTGCTTCTTTTTCAGAGAAACGCATGTGAATTTCTGTGGAATGCTTGTAAGTAGCTTAAGGCACTTTCAAAGGAAAGTGATTTTCTCTGAAAGGACAGCATTTAGAAAGTGAAGCAACACTCCAATCACTTCGCACAGTGAATTGAAGTGTTGGAACAGACAGCTTCTCTTTCATAGAAACGCATTTGATTTTCCTGTGAATGTGTGTAAGTAGCTTAAGGCACTTTCAAAGGAAAGTGATTTTCTCTGAAAGGACAGCATTTAGAAAGTGAAACAACACTCCATTCACTTCGCACAGTGAATTGAAGTGTTGGAACAGACTGCTTCTCTTTCAGAGAAACGCATGTGAATTTCTGTGGAATGCTTGTAAGTAGCTTAAGGCACTTTCAAAGGAAAGTGATTTTCTCTGAAAGGACAGCATTTAGAAAGTGAAGCAGCACTCCATTCACTTCGCACAGTGAATTGAAGTGTTGGAACAGACTGCTTCTCTTTCAGTGAAATGCATGTGAATTTCTGTTGAATGCTTGTAAGTAGCTTAAGGCACTTTCAAAGGAAAGTGATTTTCTCTGAAAGGACAGCATTTAGAAAGTGAAGCAACACTCCAATCACTTCGCACAGTGAATTGAAGTGTTGGAACAGACTGCTTCACTTTCACTGAAACGCATGTGAATTTCTGTTGAATGCTTGTAAGTAGCTTAAGGCACTTTCAAAGGAAAGTGATTTTCTCTGAAAGGACAGCATTTAGAAAGTGAAGTAACACTCCATTCACTTCGCACAGTGAATTGAAGTGTTGGAACAGACAGTATCTCAAAGATAGAAACGCATTTGAGTTTCCTGTGAATGTGTGTAAGTAGCTTAAGGCACTTTCAAAGGAAAGTGATTTTCTCTGAAAGGACAGCATTTAGAAAGTGAAACAACACTCCATTCACTTCGCACAGTGAATTGAAGTGTTGGAACAGACTGCTTCTCTTTCAGAAAAATGCATGTGAATTTCTTGTGAATGATTGTGAGTAGCTTAAGGCACTTTCAAAGGAAAGTGATTTTCTCTGAAAGGACAGCATTTAGAAAGTGAAGCAATACTCCATTCACTTCGCACAGTGAATTGAAGTGTTGGAACAGACTGCTTCTTTTTCAGAGAAACGCATGTGAATTTCTGTGGAATGCTTGTAAGTAGCTTAAGGCACTTTCAAAGGAAAGTGATTTTCTCTGAAAGGACAGCATTTAGAAAGTGAAGCAGCACTCCATTCACTTCGCACAGTGAATTGAAGTGTTGGAACAGACTGCTTCTCTTTCAGTGAAATGCATGTGAATTTCTGTTGAATGCTTGTAAGTAGCTTAAGGCACTTTCAAAGGAAAGTGATTTTCTCTGAAAGGACAGCATTTAGAAAGTGAAGCAACACTCCAATCACTTCGCACAGTGAATTGAAGTGTTGGAACAGACAGCTTCTCTTTCATAGAAACGCATTTGAGTTTCCTGTGAATGTGTGTAAGTAGCTTAAGGCACTTTCAAAGGAAAGTGATTTTCTCTGAAAGGACAGCATTTAGAAAGTGAAACAACACTCCATTCACTTCGCAAAGTGAATTGAAGTGTTGGAACAGACCACTTCTCTTTCAGAGAAACAGATATGTGTTTTTTGTGAATGCTTGTAAGTAGCTTAAGGCACTTTCAAAAGAAAGTGATTTTCTCTGAAAGGACAGCATTTAGAAAGTGAAGCAACACTCCATTCACTTCGCACAGTGAATTGAAGTGTTGGAACAGACTGCTTCTCTTTCAGAAAAATGCATGTGAGTTTCTTGTGAATGCTTGTAAGTTGCTTAAGGCACTTTCAAAGTAAAGTGATTTTCTCTGAAAGGACTGCATTTAGAAAGTGAAGCAACACTCCATTCACTTCGCACAGTGAATTGAAGTGTTGGAACAGACTGCTTCTTGTTCAGAGAAACACATGTGAATTTCTATTGAATGCTTGTAAGTAGCTTAAGGCACTTTCAAAGGAAAGTGATTTTCTCTGAAAGGACAGCATTTAGAAAGTGAAGCAACACTCCATTCACTTTGCACAGTGAATTGAAATGTTGGAACAGACTGCTTCTCTTTCAGAAAAATGCATGTGAGTTTCTTGTGAATGCTTGTAAGTAGCTTAAGGCACTTTCAAAGGAAAGTGATTTTCTCTGAAAGGACAGCATTTAGAAAGTGAAGCAACACTCCATTCACTTCGCACAGTGAATTGAAGTGTTGGAACAGACTGCTTCTTTTTCAGAGAAACGCATGTGAATTTCTGTGGAATGCTTGCAAGTAGCTTAAGGCACTTTCAAAGGAAAGTGATTTTCTCTGAAAGGACAGCATTTAGAAAGTGATGCAACACTCCATTCACTTCGCACAGTGAATTGAAGTGTTGGAACAGACTGCTTCTCTTTCAGTGAAACGCATGTGAATTTCTGTTGAATGCTTGTAAGTAGCTTAAGGCACTTTCAAAGGAAAGTGATTTTCTCTGAAAGGACAGTATTTAGAAAGTGAAGCAACACTCCATTCACTTCGCACAGTGAATTGAAGTGTTGGAACAGACAGCTTCTCTTTCATAGAAACGCATTTGAGTTTCCTGTGAATGTGTGTAAGTAGCTTAAGGCACTTTCAAAGGAAAGTGATTTTCTCTGAAAGGACAGCATTTAGAAAGTGAAACAACACTCCATTCACTTCGCACAGTGAATTGAAGTGTTGGAACAGACTTCTTCTCTTTCAGAGAAACGCATGTGAATTTCTGTGGAATGCTTGTAAGTAGCTTAAGGCACTTTCAAAGGAAAGTGATTTTCTCTGAAAGGACAGCATTTAGAAAGTGAAACAACACTCCATTCACTTCGAACAGTGAATTGAAGTGTTGGAAAAGGATCACTTCTCTTTCAGAGAAACAGATATGAGTTTTTTGTGAATGCTTGTAAGTAGCTTAAGGCACTTTCAAAGGAAAGTGATTTTCTCTGAAAGGACAGCATTTAGAAAGTGAAGCAACACTCCATTCACTTCGCACAGTGAATTGAAGTGTTGGAACAGACTGCTTCTCTTTCAGAAAAATGCATGTGAGTTTCTTGTGAATGCTTGTAAGTAGCTTAAGGCACTTTCAAAGGAAAGTGATTTTCTCTGAAAGGACAGCATTTAGAAAGTGAAGCAACACTCCATTCACTTCGCACAGTGAATTGAAGTGTTGGAACAGACTGCTTCTTTTTCAGAGAAACACATGTGAATTTCTATTGAATGCTTGTAAGTAGCTTAAGGCACTTTCAAAGGAAAGTGATTTTCCCTGAAAGGACAGTATTTAGAAAGTGAAGCAACACTCCATTCACTTTGCACAGTGAATTGAAGTGTTGGAACAGACTGCTTCTCTTTCAGTGAAATGCATGTGAATTTCTGTTGAATGCTTGTAAGTAGCTTAAGGCACTTTCAAAGGAAAGTGATTTTCTCTGAAAGGACAGCATTTAAAAATGAAGCAACACTCCATTCACTTCGCACAGTGAATTGAAGTGTTGGAACAGACTGCTTCTTTTTCAGAGAAACGCATGTGAATTTTTGTGGAATGCTTGCAAGTAGCTTAAGGCACTTTCAAAGGAAAGTGATTTTCTCTGAAAGGACAGCATTTAGAAAGTGAAGCAACACTCCATTCACTTCGCACAGTTAATTGAAGTGTTGGAACAGACTGCTTCTCTTTCAGTGAAACGCATGTGAATTTCTGTTGAATGCTTGTAAGTAGCTTAAGGCACTTTCAAAGGAAAGTGATTTTCTCTGAAAGGACAGTATTTAGAAAGTGAAGCAACACTCCATTCACTTCGCACAGTGAATTGAAGTGTTGGAACAGACAGCTTCTCTTTCAGAGAAACGCATTTGAGTTTCCTGTGAATGTGTGTAAGTAGCTTAAGGCACTTTCAAAGGAAAGTGATTTTCTCTGAAAGGACAGCATTTAGAAAGTGAAGCAACACTCCATTCACTTCACACAGTGAATTGAAGTGTTGGAACAGACTGCTTCTTTTTCAGAGAAACGCATGTGAATTTCTGTGGAATGCTTGTAAGTAGCTTAAGGCACTTTCAAAGGAAAGTGATTTTCTCTGAAAGGACAGCATTTAGAAAGTGAAGCAACACTCCATTCACTTCGCACAGTGAATTGAAGTGTTGGAACAGACTGCTTCTCTTTCACTGAAACGCATGTGAATTTCTGTTGAATGCTTGTAAGTAGCTTAAGGCACTTTCAAAGGAAAGTGATTTTCTCTGAAAGGACAGCATTTAGAAAGTGAAGCAACACTCCATTCACTTCGCACAGTGAATTGAAGTGTTGGAACAGACAGCTTCTCTTTCATAGAAACGCATTTGAGTTTCCTGTGAATGTGTGTAAGTAGCTTAAGGCACTTTCAAAGGAAAGTGATTTTCTCTGAAAGGACAGCATTTAGAAAGTGAAACAACACTCCATTCACTTTGCACAGTGAATTGAAGTGTTGGAACAGACTGCTTTTCTTTCAGAAAAATGCATGTGAATTTCTTGTGAATGATTGTGAGTAGCTTAAGGCACTTTCAAAGGAAAGTGATTTTCTCTGAAAGGACAGCATTTAGAAAGTGAAGCAACACTCCATTCACTTCGCACAGTGAATTGAAGTGTTGGAACAGACTGCTTCTTTTTCAGAGAAACGCATGTGAATTTCTGTGGAATGCTTGTAAGTAGCTTAAGGCACTTTCAAAGGAAAGTGATTTTGTCTGAAAGGACAGCATTTAGAAAGTGAAGCAGCACTCCATTCACTTCGCACAGTGAATTGAAGTGTTGGAACAGACTGCTTCTCTTTCAGTGAAATGCATGTGAATTTCTGTTGAATGCTTGTAAGTAGCTTAAGGCACTTTCAAAGGAAAGTGATTTTCTCTGAAAGGACAGCATTTAGAAAGTGAAGCAACACTCCAATCACTTTGCACAGTGAATTGAAGTGTTGGAACAGACAGCTTCTCTTTCATAGAAACGCATTTGAGTTTCCTGTGAATGTCTGTAAGTAGCTTAAGGCACTTTCAAAGGAAAGTGATTTTCTCTGAAAGGACAGCATTTAGAAAGTGAAACAACACTCCATTCACTTCGCACAGTGAATTGAAGTGTTGGAACAGACTTCTTCTCTTTCAGAGAAACGCATGTGAATTTCTGTGGAATGCTTGCAAGTAGCTTAAGGCACTTTCAAAGGAAAGTGATTTTCTCTGAAAGGACAGCATTTAGAAAGTGATGCAACACTCCATTCACTTCGCACAGTGAATTGAAGTGTTGGAACAGACTGCTTCTCTTTCAGTGAAACGCATGTGAATTTCTGTTGAATGCTTGTAAGTAGCTTAAGGCACTTTCAAAGGAAAGTGATTTTCTCTGAAAGGACAGTATTTAGAAAGTGAAGCAACACTCCATTCACTTCGCACAGTGAATTGAAGTGTTGGAACAGACAGCTTCTCTTTCATAGAAACGCATTTGAGTTTCCTGTGAATGTGTGTAAGTAGCTTAAGGCACTTTCAAAGGAAAGTGATTTTCTCTGAAAGGACAGCATTTAGAAAGTGAAACAACACTCCATTCACTTCGCACAGTGAATTGAAGTGTTGGAACAGACTTCTTCTCTTAATAGAAACGGATGTGAATTTCTGTGGAATGCTTGTAAGTAGCTTAAGGCACTTTCAAAGGAAAGTGATTTTCTCTGAAAGGACAGCATTTAGAAAGTGAAACAACACTCCATTCACTTCGCACAGTGAATTGAAGTGTTGGAAAAGGATCACTTCTCTTTCAGAGAAACAGATATGAGTTTTTTGTGAATGCTTGTAAGTAGCTTAAGGCACTTTCAAAGGAAAGTGATTTTCTCTGAAAGGACAGCATTTAGAAAGTGAAGCAACACTCCATTCACTTCGCACAGTGAATTGAAGTGTTGGAACAGACTGCTTCTCTTTCAGAAAAATGCATGTGAGTTTCTTGTGAATGCTTGTAAGTAGCTTAAGGCACTTTCAAAGGAAAGTGATTTTCTCTGAAAGGACAGCATTTAGAAAGTGAAGCAACACTCCATTCACTTCGCACAGTGAATTGAAGTGTTGGAACAGACTGCTTCTTTTTCAGAGAAACACATGTGAATTTCTATTGAATGCTTGTAAGTAGCTTAAGGCACTTTCAAAGGAAAGTGATTTTCCCTGAAAGGACAGCATTTAGAAAGTGAAGCAACACTCCATTCACTTTGCACAGTGAATTGAAGTGTTGGAACAGACTGCTTCTCTTTCAGTGAAATGCATGTGAATTTCTGTTGAATGCTTGTAAGTAGCTTAAGGCACTTTCAAAGGAAAGTGATTTTCTCTGAAAGGACAGCATTTAGAAAGTGAAGCAACACTCCATTCACTTCGCACAGTGAATTGAAGTGTTGGAACAGACTGCTTCTTTTTCAGAGAAACGCATGTGAATTTTTGTGGAATGCTTGCAAGTAGCTTAAGGCACTTTCAAAGGAAAGTGATTTTCTCTGAAAGGACAGCATTTAGAAAGTGAAGCAACACTCCATTCACTTCGCACAGTTAATTGAAGTGTTGGAACAGACTGCTTCTCTTTCAGTGAAACGCATGTGAATTTCTGTTGAATGCTTGTAAGTAGCTTAAGGCACTTTCAAAGGAAAGTGATTTTCTCTGAAAGGACAGTATTTAGAAAGTGAAGCAACACTCCATTCACTTCGCACAGTGAATTGAAGTGTTGGAACAGACAGCTTCTCTTTCAGAGAAACGCATTTGAGTTTCCTGTGAATGTGTGTAAGTAGCTTAAGGCACTTTCAAAGGAAAGTGATTTTCTCTGAAAGGACAGCATTTAGAAAGTGAAGCAACACTCCATTCACTTCACACAGTGAATTGAAGTGTTGGAACAGACTGCTTCTTTTTCAGAGAAATGCATGTGAATTTCTGTGGAATGCTTGTAAGTAGCTTAAGGCACTTTCAAAGGAAAGTGATTTTCTCTGAAAGGACAGCATTTAGAAAGTGAAGCAACACTCCATTCACTTCGCACAGTGAATTGAAGTGTTGGAACAGACTGCTTCTCTTTCACTGAAACGCATGTGAATTTCTGTTGAATGCTTGTAAGTAGCTTAAGGCACTTTCAAAGGAAAGTGATTTTCTCTGAAAGGACAGCATTTAGAAAGTGAAGCAACAATCCATTCACTTCGCACAGTGAATTGAAGTGTTGGAACAGACAGCTTCTCTTTCATAGAAACGCATTTGAGTTTCCTGTGAATGTGTGTAAGTAGCTTAAGGCACTTTCAAAGGAAAGTGATTTTCTCTGAAAGGACAGCATTTAGAAAGTGAAACAACACTCCATTCACTTTGCACAGTGAATTGAAGTGTTGGAACAGACTGCTTTTCTTTCAGAAAAATGCATGTGAATTTCTTGTGAATGATTGTGAGTAGCTTAAGGCACTTTCAAAGGAAAGTGATTTTCTCTGAAAGGACAGCATTTAGAAAGTGAAGCAACACTCCATTCACTTCGCACAGTGAATTGAAGTGTTGGAACAGACTGCTTCTTTTTCAGAGAAACGCATGTGAATTTCTGTGGAATGCTTGTAAGTAGCTTAAGGCACTTTCAAAGGAAAGTGATTTTGTCTGAAAGGACAGCATTTAGAAAGTGAAGCAGCACTCCATTCACTTCGCACAGTGAATTGAAGTGTTGGAACAGACTGCTTCTCTTTCAGTGAAATGCATGTGAATTTCTGTTGAATGCTTGTAAGTAGCTTAAGGCACTTTCAAAGGAAAGTGATTTTCTCTGAAAGGACAGCATTTAGAAAGTGAAGCAACACTCCAATCACTTTGCACAGTGAATTGAAGTGTTGGAACAGACAGCTTCTCTTTCATAGAAACGCATTTGAGTTTCCTGTGAATGTCTGTAAGTAGCTTAAGGCACTTTCAAAGGAAAGTGATTTTCTCTGAAAGGACAGCATTTAGAAAGTGAAACAACACTCCATTCACTTCGCACAGTGAATTGAAGTGTTGGAACAGACTTCTTCTCTTTCAGAGAAACGCATGTGAATTTCTGTGGAATGCTTGTAAGTAGCTTAAGGCACTTTCAAAGGAAAGTGATTTTCTCTGAAAGGACAGCATTTAGAAAGTGAAACAACACTCCATTCACTTCGCACAGTGAATTGAAGTGTTGGAACAGACCACTTCTCTTTCAGAGAAACAGATATGAGTTTTTTGTGAATGCTTGTAAGTAGCTTAAGGCACTTTCAAAGGAAAGTGATTTTCTCTGAAAGGACAGCATTTAGAAAGTGAAGCAACACTCCATTCACTTCGCACAGTGAATTGAAGTGTTGGAACAGACTGCTTCTCTTTCAGAAAAATGCATGTGAGTTTCTTGTGAATGCTTGTAAGTAGCTTAAGGCACTTTCAAAGGAAAGTGATTTTCTCTGAAAGGACTGCATTTAGAAAGTGAAGCAACACTCCATTCACTTCGCACAGTGAATTGAAGTGTTGGAACAGACTGCTTCTTTTTCAGAGAAACACATGTGAATTTCTATTGAATGCTTGTAAGTAGCTTAAGGCACTTTCAAAGGAAAGTGATTTTCTCTGAAAGGACAGCATTTAGAAAGTGAAGCAACACTCCATTCACTTTGCACAGTGAATTGAAGTGTTGGAACAGACTGCTTCTCTTTCAGAAAAATGCATGTGAGTTTCTTGTGAATGCTTGTAAGTAGCTTAAGGCACTTTCAAAGGAAAGTGATTTTCTCTGAAAGGACAGCATTTAGAAAGTGAAGCAACACTCCATTCACTTCGCACAGTGAATTGAAGTGTTGGAACAGACTGCTTCTTTTTCAGAGAAACGCATGTGAATTTCTGTGGAATGCTTGCAAGTAGCTTAAGGCACTTTCAAAGGAAAGTGATTTTCTCTGAAAGGACAGCATTTAGAAAGTGATGCAACACTCCATTCACTTCGCACAGTGAATTGAAGTGTTGGAACAGACTGCTTATCTTTCAGTGAAACGCATGTGAATTTCTATTGAATGCTTGAAAGTAGCTTAAGGCACTTTCAAAGGAAAGTGATTTTCTCTGAAAGGACAGCATTTAGAAAGTGAAGCAACACTCCATTCACTTCGCACAGTGAATTGAAGTGTTGGAACAGACCACTTCTCTTTCAGAGAAACAGATATGAGTTTTTTGTGAATGCTTGTAAGTAGCTTAAGGCACTTTCAAAGGAAAGTGATTTTCTCTGAAAGGACAGCATTTAGAAAGTGAAGCAACACTCCATTCACTTCGCACAGTGAATTGAAGTGTTGGAACAGACTGCTTCTCTTTCAGAAAAATGCATGTGAGTTTCTTGTGAATGCTTGTAAGTAGCTTAAGGCACTTTCAAAGGAAAGTGATTTTCTCTGAAAGGACTGCATTTAGAAAGTGAAGCAACACTCCATTCACTTCGCACAGTGAATTGAAGTGTTGAAACAGACTGCTTCTTTTTCAGAGAAACACATGTGAATTTCTATTGAATGCTTGTAAGTAGCTTAAGGCACTTTCAAAGGAAAGTGATTTTCTCTGAAAGGACAGCATTTAGAAAGTGAAGCAACACTCCATTCACTTTGCACAGTGAATTGAAGTGTTGGAACAGACTGCTTCTCTTTCAGAAAAATGCATGTGAGTTTCTTGTGAATGCTTGTAAGTAGCTTAAGGCACTTTCAAAGGAAAGTGATTTTCTCTGAAAGGACAGCATTTAGAAAGTGAAGCAACACTCCATTCACTTCGCACAGTGAATTGAAGTGTTGGAACAGACTGCTTCTTTTCAGAGAAACGCATGTGAATTTCTGTGGAATGCTTGCAAGTAGCTTAAGGCACTTTCAAAGGAAAGTGATTTTCTCTGAAAGGACAGCATTTAGAAAGTGATGCAACACTCCATTCACTTCGCACAGTGAATTGAAGTGTTGGAACAGACTGCTTATCTTTCAGTGAAACGCATGTGAATTTCTATTGAATGCTTGAAAGTAGCTTAAGGCACTTTCAAAGGAAAGTGATTTTCTCTGAAAGGACAGCATTTAGAAAGTGAAACAACACTCCATTCACTTCGCACAGTGAATTGAAGTGTTGGAACAGACTTCTTCTCTTTCAGAGAAACGCATGTGAATTTCTGTGGAATGCTTGTAAGTAGCTTAAGGCACTTTCAAAGGAAAGTGATTTTCTCTGAAAGGACAGCATTTAGAAAGTGAAACAACACTCCATTCACTTCGCACAGTGAATTGAAGTGTTGGAACAGACCACTTCTCTTTCAGAGAAACAGATATGAGTTTCTTGTGAATGCTTGTAAGTAGCTTAAGGCACTTTCAAAGGAAAGTGATTTTCTCTGAAAGGACAGCATTTAGAAAGTGAAGCAACACTCCATTCACTTCGCACAGTGAATTGAAGTGTTGGAACAGACTGCTTCTTTTTCAGAGAAACACATGTGAATTTCTATTGAATGCTTGTAAGTAGCTTAAGGCACTTTCAAAGGAAAGTGATTTTCTCTGAAAGGACAGCATTTAGAAAGTGAAGCAACACTCCATTCACTTTGCACAGTGAATTGAAGTGTTGGAACAGACTGCTTCTCTTTCAGAAAAATGCATGTGAGTTTCTTGTGAATGCTTGTAAGTAGCTTAAGGCACTTTCAAAGGAAAGTGATTTTCTCTGAAAGGACAGCATTTAGAAAGTGAAGCAACACTCCATTCACTTCGCACAGTGAATTGAAGTGTTGGAACAGACTGCTTCTTTTTCAGAGAAACGCATGTGAATTTCTGTGGAATGATTGCAAGTAGCTTAAGGCACTTTCAAAGGAAAGTGATTTTCTCTGAAAGGACAGCATTTAGAAAGTGATGCAACACTCCATTCACTTCGCACAGTGAATTGAAGTGTTGGAACAGACTGCTTATCTTTCAGTGAAACGCATGTGAATTTCTATTGAATGCTTGAAAGTAGCTTAAGGCACTTTCAAAGGAAAGTGATTTTCTCTGAAAGGACAGCATTTAGAAAGTGAAGCAACACTCCATTCACTTCGCACAGTGAATTGAAGTGTTGGAACAGACCACTTCTCTTTCAGAGAAACAGATATGAGTTTTTTGTGAATGCTTGTAAGTAGCTTAAGGCACTTTCAAAGGAAAGTGATTTTCTCTGAAAGGACAGTATTTAGAAAGTGAAGCAAGACTCCATTCACTTCGCACAGTGAATTGAAGTGTTGGAACAGACTGCTTCTCTTTCAGAGAAACGCATGTGAATTTCTATTGAATGCTTGTAAGTAGCTTAAGGCACTTTCAAAGGAAAGTGATTTTCTCAGAAAGGACAGCATTTAGAAAGTGAAGCAACACTCCATTCACTACGCACAGTGAATTGAAGTGTTGGAACGGACTGCTTCTCTTTCAGAAAAATGCATGTGAGTTTCTTGTGAATGCTTGTAAGTAGCTTAAGGCACTTTCAAAGGAAAGTGATTTTCTCTGAAAGGACAGCATTTAGAAAGTGAAGCAACACTCCATTCACTTCGCACAGTGAATTGAAGTGTTGGAACAGACTGCTTCTTTTTCAGAGAAACACATGTGAATTTCTATTGAATGCTTGTAAGTAGCTTAAGGCACTTTCAATGGAAAGTGATTTTCTCTGAAAGGACAGCATTTAGAAAGTGAAGCAACACTCCATTCACTACGCACAGTGAATTGAAGTGTTGGAACAGACAGTATCTCATAGATAGAAACGCATTTGAATTTCCTGTGAATGTGTGTAAGTAGCTTAAGGCACTTTCAAAGGAAAGTGATTTTCTCTGAAAGGACAGCATTTAGAAAGTCAAACAACACTCCATTCACTTCGCACAGTGAATTGAAGTGTTGGAACAGACTGCTTCTTTTTCAGAGAAACACATGTGAATTTCTATTGAATGCTTGTAAGTAGCTTAAGGCACTTTCAAAGGAAAGTGATTTTCCCTGAAAGGACAGCATTTAGAAAGTGAAGCAACACTCCATTCACTTTGCACAGTGAATTGAAGTGTTGGAACAGACTGCTTCTCTTTCAGTGAAATGCATGTGAATTTCTGTTGAATGCTTGTAAGTAGCTTAAGGCACTTTCAAAGGAAAGTGATTTTCTCTGAAAGGACAGCATTTAGAAAGTGAAGCAACACTCCATTCACTTCGCACAGTGAATTGAAGTGTTGGAACAGACTGCTTCTTTTTCAGAGAAACGCATGTGAATTTTTGTGGAATGCTTGCAAGTAGCTTAAGGCACTTTCAAAGGAAAGTGATTTTCTCTGAAAGGACAGCATTTAGAAAGTGAAGCAACACTCCATTCACTTCGCACAGTTAATTGAAGTGTTGGAACAGACTGCTTCTCTTTCAGTGAAACGCATGTGAATTTCTGTTGAATGCTTGTAAGTAGCTTAAGGCACTTTCAAAGGAAAGTGATTTTCTCTGAAAGGACAGTATTTAGAAAGTGAAGCAACACTCCATTCACTTCGCACAGTGAATTGAAGTGTTGGAACAGACAGCTTCTCTTTCAGAGAAACGCATTTGAGTTTCCTGTGAATGTGTGTAAGTAGCTTAAGGCACTTTCAAAGGAAAGTGATTTTCTCTGAAAGGACAGCATTTAGAAAGTGAAGCAACACTCCATTCACTTCACACAGTGAATTGAAGTGTTGGAACAGACTGCTTCTTTTTCAGAGAAACGCATGTGAATTTCTGTGGAATGCTTGTAAGTAGCTTAAGGCACTTTCAAAGGAAAGTGATTTTCTCTGAAAGGACAGCATTTAGAAAGTGAAGCAACACTCCATTCACTTCGCACAGTGAATTGAAGTGTTGGAACAGACTGCTTCTCTTTCACTGAAACGCATGTGAATTTCTGTTGAATGCTTGTAAGTAGCTTAAGGCACTTTCAAAGGAAAGTGATTTTCTCTGAAAGGACAGCATTTAGAAAGTGAAGCAACACTCCATTCACTTCGCACAGTGAATTGAAGTGTTGGAACAGACAGCTTCTCTTTCATAGAAACGCATTTGAGTTTCCTGTGAATGTGTGTAAGTAGCTTAAGGCACTTTCAAAGGAAAGTGATTTTCTCTGAAAGGACAGCATTTAGAAAGTGAAACAACACTCCATTCACTTTGCACAGTGAATTGAAGTGTTGGAACAGACTGCTTTTCTTTCAGAAAAATGCATGTGAATTTCTTGTGAATGATTGTGAGTAGCTTAAGGCATTTTCAAAGGAAAGTGATTTTCTCTGAAAGGACAGCATTTAGAAAGTGAAGCAACACTCCATTCACTTCGCACAGTGAATTGAAGTGTTGGAACAGACTGCTTCTTTTTCAGAGAAACGCATGTGAATTTCTGTGGAATGCTTGTAAGTAGCTTAAGGCACTTTCAAAGGAAAGTGATTTTGTCTGAAAGGACAGCATTTAGAAAGTGAAGCAGCACTCCATTCACTTCGCACAGTGAATTGAAGTGTTGGAACAGACTGCTTCTCTTTCAGTGAAATGCATGTGAATTTCTGTTGAATGCTTGTAAGTAGCTTAAGGCACTTTCAAAGGAAAGTGATTTTCTCTGAAAGGACAGCATTTAGAAAGTGAAGCAACACTCCAATCGCTTTGCACAGTGAATTGAAGTGTTGGAACAGACAGCTTCTCTTTCATAGAAACGCATTTGAGTTTCCTGTGAATGTCTGTAAGTAGCTTAAGGCACTTTCAAAGGAAAGTGATTTTCTCTGAAAGGACAGCATTTAGAAAGTGAAACAACACTCCATTCACTTCGCACAGTGAATTGAAGTGTTGGAACAGACTTCTTCTCTTTCAGAGAAACGCATGTGAATTTCTGTGGAATGCTTGTAAGTAGCTTAAGGCACTTTCAAAGGAAAGTGATTTTCTCTGAAAGGACAGCATTTAGAAAGTGAAACAACACTCCATTCACTTCGCACAGTGAATTGAAGTGTTGGAACAGACCACTTCTCTTTCAGAGAAACAGATATGAGTTTTTTGTGAATGCTTGTAAGTAGCTTAAGGCACTTTCAAAGGAAAGTGATTTTCTCTGAAAGGACAGCATTTAGAAAGTGAAGCAACACTCCATTCACTTCGCACAGTGAATTGAAGTGTTGGAACAGACTGCTTCTCTTTCAGAAAAATGCATGTGAGTTTCTTGTGAATGCTTGTAAGTAGCTTAAGGCACTTTCAAAGGAAAGTGATTTTCTCTGAAAGGACTGCATTTAGAAAGTGAAGCAACACTCCATTCACTTCGCACAGTGAATTGAAGTGTTGGAACAGACTGCTTCTTTTTCAGAGAAACACATGTGAATTTCTATTGAATGCTTGTAAGTAGCTTAAGGCACTTTCAAAGGAAAGTGATTTTCTCTGAAAGGACAGCATTTAGAAAGTGAAGCAACACTCCATTCACTTTGCACAGTGAATTGAAGTGTTGGAACAGACTGCTTCTCTTTCAGAAAAATGCATGTGAGTTTCTTGTGAATGCTTGTATGTAGCTTAAGGCACTTTCAAAGGAAAGTGATTTTCTCTGAAAGGACAGCATTTAGAAAGTGAAGCAACACTCCATTCACTTCGCACAGTGAATTGAAGTGTTGGAACAGACTGCTTCTTTTTCAGAGAAACGCATGTGAATTTCTGTGGAATGCTTGCAAGTAGCTTAAGGCACTTTCAAAGGAAAGTGATTTTCTCTGAAAGGACAGCATTTAGAAAGTGATGCAACACTCCATTCACTTCGCACAGTGAATTGAAGTGTTGGAACAGACTGCTTATCTTTCAGTGAAACGCATGTGAATTTCTATTGAATGCTTGAAAGTAGCTTAAGGCACTTTCAAAGGAAAGTGATTTTCTCTGAAAGGACAGCATTTAGAAAGTGAAGCAACACTCCATTCACTTCGCACAGTGAATTGAAGTGTTGGAACAGACCACTTCTCTTTCAGAGAAACAGATATGAGTTTTTTGTGAATGCTTGTAAGTAGCTTAAGGCACTTTCAAAGGAAAGTGATTTTCTCTGAAAGGACAGTATTTAGAAAGTGAAGCAAGACTCCATTCACTTCGCACAGTGAATTGAAGTGTTGGAACAGACTGCTTATCTTTCAGAGAAACGCATGTGAATTTCTATTGAATGCTTGAAAGTAGCTTAAGGCACTTTCAAAGGAAAGTGATTTTCTCTGAAAGGACAGCATTTAGAAAGTGAAGCAACACTCCATTCACTTCGCACAGTGAATTGAAGTGTTGGAACAGACCACTTCTCTTTCAGAGAAACAGATATGAGTTTTTTGTGAATGCTTGTAAGTAGCTTAAGGCACTTTCAAAGGAAAGTGATTTTCTCTGAAAGGACAGTATTTAGAAAGTGAAGCAAGACTCCATTCACTTCGCACAGTGAATTGAAGTGTTGGAACAGACTGCTTCTCTTTCAGAGAAACGCATGTGAATTTCTATTGAATGCTTGTAAGTAGCTTAAGGCACTTTCAAAGGAAAGTGATTTTCTCAGAAAGGACAGCATTTAGAAAGTGAAGCAACACTCCATTCACTACGCACAGTGAATTGAAGTGTTGGAACGGACTGCTTCTCTTTCAGAAAAATGCATGTGAGTTTCTTGTGAATGCTTGTAAGTAGCTTAAGGCACTTTCAAAGGAAAGTGATTTTCTCTGAAAGGACAGCATTTAGAAAGTGAAGCAACACTCCATTCACTTCGCACAGTGAATTGAAGTGTTGGAACAGACTGCTTCTTTTTCAAAGAAACACATGTGAATTTCTATTGAATGCTTGTAAGTAGCTTAAGGCACTTTCAATGGAAAGTGATTTTCTCTGAAAGGACAGCATTTAGAAAGTGAAGCAACACTCCATTCACTACGCACAGTGAATTGAAGTGTTGGAACAGACAGTATCTCATAGATAGAAACGCATTTGAGTTTCCTGTGAATGTGTGTAAGTAGCTTAAGGCACTTTCAAAGGAAAGTGATTTTCTCTGAAAGGACAGCATTTAGAAAGTGAAACAACACTCCATTCACTTCGCACAGTGAATTGAAGTGTTGGAACAGACTGCTTCTCTTTCAGAAAAATGCATGTGAATTTCTTGTGAATGATTGTGAGTAGCTTAAGGCACTTTCAAAGGAAAGTGATTTTCTCTGAAAGGACAGCATTTAGAAAGTGAAGCAATACTCCATTCACTTCGCACAGTGAATTGAAGTGTTGGAACAGACTGCTTCTTTTTCAGAGAAACGCATGTGAATTTCTGTGGAATGCTTGTAAGTAGCTTAAGGCACTTTCAAAGGAAAGTGATTTTCTCTGAAAGGACAGCATTTAGAAAGTGAAGCAGCACTCCATTCACTTCGCACAGTGAATTGAAGTGTTGGAACAGACTGCTTCTCTTTCAGTGAAATGCATGTGAATTTCTGTTGAATGCTTGTAAGTAGCTTAAGGCACTTTCAAAGGAAAGTGATTTTCTCTGAAAGGACAGCATTTAGAAAGTGAAGCAACACTCCAATCACTTCGCACAGTGAATTGAAGTGTTGGAACAGACAGCTTCTCTTTCATAGAAACGCATTTGAGTTTCCTGTGAATGTGTGTAAGTAGCTTAAGGCACTTTCAAAGGAAAGTGATTTTCTCTGAAAGGACAGCATTTAGAAAGTGAAACAACACTCCATTCACTTCGCACAGTGAATTGAAGTGTTGGAACAGACTTCTTCTCTTTCAGAGAAACGCATGTGAATTTCTGTGGAATGCTTGTAAGTAGCTTAAGGCACTTTCAAAGGAAAGTGATTTTCTCTGAAAGGACAGCATTTAGAAAGTGAAACAACACTCCATTCACTTCGCACAGTGAATTGAAGTGTTGGAACAGACCACTTCTCTTTCAGAGAAACAGATATGAGTTTTTTGTGAATGCTTGTAAGTAGCTTAAGGCACTTTCAAAGGAAAGTGATTTTCTCTGAAAGGACAGCATTTAGAAAGTGAAGCAACACTCCATTCACTTCGCACAGTGAATTGAAGTGTTGGAACAGACTGCTTCTCTTTCAGAAAAATGCATGTGAGTTTCTTGTGAATGCTTGTAAGTTGCTTAAGGCACTTTCAAAGGAAAGTGATTTTCTCTGAAAGGACTGCATTTAGAAAGTGAAGCAACACTCCATTCACTTCGCACAGTGAATTGAAGTGTTGGAACAGACTGCTTCTTGTTCAGAGAAACACATGTGAATTTCTATTGAATGCTTGTAAGTAGCTTAAGGCACTTTCAAAGGAAAGTGATTTTCTCTGAAAGGACAGCATTTAGAAAGTGAAGCAACACTCCATTCACTTTGCACAGTGAATTGAAGTGTTGGAACAGACTGCTTCTCTTTCAGAAAAATGCATGTGAGTTTCTTGTGAATGCTTGTAAGTAGCTTAAGGCACTTTCAAAGGAAAGTGATTTTCTCTGAAAGGACAGCATTTAGAAAGTGAAGCAACACTCCATTCACTTCGCACAGTGAATTGAAGTGTTGGAACAGACTGCTTCTTTTTCAGAGAAACGCATGTGAATTTCTGTGGAATGCTTGCAAGTAGCTTAAGGCACTTTCAAAGGAAAGTGATTTTCTCTGAAAGGACAGCATTTAGAAAGTGATGCAACACTCCATTCACTTCGCACAGTGAATTGAAGTGTTGGAACAGACTGCTTCTCTTTCACTGAAACGCATGTGAATTTCTGTTGAATGCTTGTAAGTAGCTTAAGGCACTTTCAAAGGAAAGTGATTTTCTCTGAAAGGACAGTATTTAGAAAGTGAAGCAACACTCCATTCACTTCGCACAGTGAATTGAAGTGTTGGAACAGACAGCTTCTCTTTCATAGAAACGCATTTGAGTTTCCTGTGAATGTGTGTAAGTAGCTTAAGGCACTTTCAAAGGAAAGTGATTTTCTCTGAAAGGACAGCATTTAGAAAGTGAAACAACACTCCATTCACTTCGCACAGTGAATTGAAGTGTTGGAACAGACTTCTTCTCTTTCAGAGAAACGCATGTGAATTTCTGTGGAATGCTTGTAAGTAGCTTAAGGCACTTTCAAAGGAAAGTGATTTTCTCTGAAAGGACAGCATTTAGAAAGTGAAACAACACTCCATTCACTTCGCACAGTGAATTGAAGTGTTGGAAAAGGATCACTTCTCTTTCAGAGAAACAGATATGAGTTTTTTGTGAATGCTTGTAAGTAGCTTAAGGCACTTTCAAAGGAAAGTGATTTTCTCTGAAAGGACAGCATTTAGAAAGTGAAGCAACACTCCATTCACTTCGCACAGTGAATTGAAGTGTTGGAACAGACTGCTTCTCTTTCAGAAAAATGCATGTGAGTTTCTTGTGAATGCTTGTAAGTAGCTTAAGGCACTTTCAAAGGAAAGTGATTTTCTCTGAAAGGACAGCATTTAGAAAGTGAAGCAACACTCCATTCACTTCGCACAGTGAATTGAAGTGTTGGAACAGACTGCTTCTTTTTCAGAGAAACACATGTGAATTTCTATTGAATGCTTGTAAGTAGCTTAAGGAACTTTCAAAGGAAAGTGATTTTCTCTGAAAGGACAGCATTTAGAAAGTGAAGCAACACTCCATTCACTTTGCACAGTGAATTGAAGTGTTGGAACAGACTGCTTCTCTTTCAGTGAAATGCATGTGAATTTCTGTTGAATGCTTGTAAGTAGCTTAAGTCACTTTCAAAGGAAAGTGATTTTCTCTGAAAGGACAGCATTTAGAAAGTGAAGCAACACTCCATTCACTTCGCACAGTAAATTGAAGTGTTGGAACAGACTGCTTCTTTTTCAGAGAAACGCATGTGAATTTTTGTGGAATGCTTGCAAGTAGCTTAAGGCACTTTTAAAGGAAAGTGATTTTCTCTGAAAGGACAGCATTTAGAAAGTGAAGCAACACTCCATTCACTTCGCACAGTGAATTGAAGTGTTGGAACAGACTGCTTCTCTTTCACTGAAACGCATGTGAATTTCTGTTGAATGCTTGTAAGTAGCTTAAGGCACTTTCAAAGGAAAGTGATTTTCTCTGAAAGGACAGCATTTAGAAAGTGAAGCAACACTCCATTCACTTCGCACAGTGAAATGAAGTGTTGGAACAGACAGCTTCTCTTTCATAGAAACGCATTTGAGTTTCCTGTGAATGTGTGTAAGTAGCTTAAGGCACTTTCAAAGGAAAGTGATTTTCTCTGAAAGGACAGCATTTAGAAAGTGAAACAACACTCCATTCACTTCGCACAGTGAATTGAAGTGTTGGAACAGACTGCTTCTCTTTCAGAAAAATGCATGTGAATTTCTTGTGAATGATTGTGAGTAGCTTAAGGCACTTTCAAAGGAAAGTGATTTTCTCTGAAAGGACAGCATTTAGAAAGTGAAACAACACTCCATTCACTTCGCACAGTGAATTGAAGTGTTGGAACAGACTGCTTCTCTTTCAGAAAAATGCATGTGAATTTCTTGTGAATGATTGTGAGTAGCTTAAGGCACTTTCAAAGGAAAGTGATTTTCTCTGAAAGGACAGCATTTAGAAAGTGAAGCAATACTCCATTCACTTCGCACAGTGAATTGAAGTGTTGGAACAGACTGCTTCTTTTTCAGAGAAACGCATGTGAATTTCTGTGGAATGCTTGTAAGTAGCTTAAGGCACTTTCAAAGGAAAGTGATTTTCTCTGAAAGGACAGCATTTAGAAAGTGAAACAGCACTCCATTCACTTCGCACAGTGAATTGAAGTGTTGGAACAGACTGCTTCTCTTTCAGTGAAATGCATGTGAATTTCTGTTGAATGCTTGTAAGTAGCTTAAGGCACTTTCAAAGGAAAGTGATTTTCTCTGAAAGGACAGCATTTAGAAAGTGAAACAACACTCCAATCACTTCGCACAGTGAATTGAAGTGTTGGAACAGACAGCTTCTCTTTCATTGAAACGCATTTGAGTTTCCTGTGAATGTGTGTAAGTAGCTTAAGGCACTTTCAAAGGAAAGTGATTTTCTCTGAAAGGACAGCATTTAGAAAGTGAAACAACACTCCATTCACTTCGCACAGTGAATTGAAGTGTTGGAACAGACTTCTTCTCTTTCAGAGAAACGCATGTGAATTTCTGTGGAATGCTTGTAAGTAGCTTAAGGCACTTTCAAAGGAAAGTGATTTTCTCTGAAAGGACAGCATTTAGAAAGTGAAACAACACTCCATTCACTTCGCACAGTGAATTGAAGTGTTGGAACAGACTGCTTCTTGTTCAGAGAAACACATGTGAATTTCTATTGAATGCTTGTAAGTAGCTTAAGGCACTTTCAAAGGAAAGTGATTTTCTCTGAAAGGACAGCATTTAGAAAGTGAAGCAACACTCCATTCACTTTGCACAGTGAATTGAAGTGTTGGAACAGACTGCTTCTCTTTCAGAAAAATGCATGTGAGTTTCTTGTGAATGCTTGTAAGTAGCTTAAGGCACTTTCAAAGGAAAGTGATTTTCTCTGAAAGGACAGCATTTAGAAAGTGAAGCAACACTCCATTCACTTCGCACAGTGAATTGAAGTGTTGGAACAGACTGCTTCTTTTTCAGAGAAACGCATGTGAATTTTTGTGGAATGCTTGCAAGTAGCTTAAGGCACTTTCAAAGGAAAGTGATTTTCTCTGAAAGGACAGCATTTAGAAAGTGATGCAACACTCCATTCACTTCGCACAGTGAATTGAAGTGTTGGAACAGACTGCTTCTCTTTCAGTGAAACGCATGTGAATTTCTGTTGAATGCTTGTAAGTAGCTTAAGGCACTTTCAAAGGAAAGTGATTTTCTCTGAAAGGACAGTATTTAGAAAGTGAAGCAACACTCCATTCACTTCGCACAGTGAATTGAAGTGTTGGAACAGACAGCTTCTCTTTCATAGAAACGCATTTGAGTTTCCTGTGAATGTGTGTAAGTAGCTTAAGGCACTTTCAAAGGAAAGTGATTTTCTCTGAAAGGACAGCATTTAGAAAGTGAAACAACACTCCATTCACTTCGCACAGTGAATTGAAGTGTTGGAACAGACTTCTTCTCTTTCAGAGAAACGCATGTGAATTTCTGTGGAATGCTTGTAAGTAGCTTAAGGCACTTTCAAAGGAAAGTGATTTTCTCTGAAAGGACAGCATTTAGAAAGTGAAACAACACTCCATTCACTTCGCACAGTGAATTGAAGTGTTGGAAAAGGATCACTTCTCTTTCAGAGAAACAGATATGAGTTTTTTGTGAATGCTTGTAAGTAGCTTAAGGCACTTTCAAAGGAAAGTGATTTTCTCTGAAAGGACAGCATTTAGAAAGTGAAGCAACACTCCATTCACTTCGCACAGTGAATTGAAGTGTTGGAACAGACTGCTTCTCTTTCAGAAAAATGCATGTGAGTTTCTTGTGAATGCTTGTAAGTAGCTTAAGGCACTTTCAAAGGAAAGTGATTTTTTCTGAAAGGACAGCATTTAGAAAGTGAAGCAACACTCCATTCACTTCGCACAGTGAATTGAAGTGTTGGAACAGACTGCTTCTTTTCAGAGAAACACATGTGAATTTCTATTGAATGCTTGTAAGTAGCTTAAGGCACTTTCAAAGGAAAGTGATTTTCTCTGAAAGGACAGCATTTAGAAAGTGAAGCAACACTCCATTCACTTTGCACAGTGAATTGAAGTGTTGGAACAGACTGCTTCTCTTTCAGTGAAATGCATGTGAATTTCTGTTGAATGCTTGTAAGTAGCTTAAGGCACTTTCAAAGGAAAGTGATTTTCTCTGAAAGGACAGCATTTAGAAAGTGAAGCAACACTCCATTCACTTCGCACAGTAAATTGAAGTGTTGGAACAGACTGCTTCTTTTTCAGAGAAACGCATGTGAATTTTTTTGGAATGCTTGCAAGTAGCTTAAGGCACTTTCAAAGGAAAGTGATTTTCTCTGAAAGGACAGCATTTAGAAAGTGAAGCAACACTCCATTCACTTCGCACAGTGAATTGAAGTGTTGGAACAGACTGCTTCTCTTTCTCTGAAACGCATGTGAATTTCTGTTGAATGCTTGTAAGTAGCTTAAGGCACTTTCAAAGGAAAGTGATTTTCTCTGAAAGGACAGCATTTAGAAAGTGAAGCAACACTCCATTCACTTCGCACAGTGAATTGAAGTGTTGGAACAGACAGCTTCTCTTTCATAGAAATGCATTTGAGTTTCCTGTGAATGTGTGTAAGTAGCTTAAGGCACTTTCAAAGGAAAGTGATTTTCTCTGAAAGGACAGCATTTAGAAAGTGAAACAACACTCCATTCACTTCGCACAGTGAATTGAAGTGTTGGAACAGACTGCTTCTCTTTCAGAAAAATGCATGTGAATTTCTTGTGAATGATTGTGAGTAGCTTAAGGCACTTTCAAAGGAAAGTGATTTTCTCTGAAAGGACAGCATTTAGAAAGTGAAGCAATACTCCATTCACTTCGCACAGTGAATTGAAGTGTTGGAACAGACTGCTTCTTTTTCAGAGAAACGCATGTGAATTTCTGTGGAATGCTTGTAAGTAGCTTAAGGCACTTTCAAAGGAAAGTGATTTTCTCTGAAAGAACAGCATTTAGAAAGTGAAGCAGCACTCCATTCACTTCGCACAGTGAATTGAAGTGTTGGAACAGACTGCTTCTCTTTCAGTGAAATGCATGTGAATTTCTGTTGAATGCTTGTAAGTAGCTTAAGGCACTTTCAAAGGAAAGTGATTTTCTCTGAAAGGACAGCATTTAGAAAGTGAAGCAACACTCCAATCACTTCGCACAGTGAATTGAAGTGTTGGAACAGACAGCTTCTCTTTCATAGAAACGCATTTGAGTTTCCTGTGAATGTGTGTAAGTAGCTTAAGGCACTTTCAAAGGAAAGTGATTTTCTCTGAAAGGACAGCATTTAGAAAGTGAAACAACACTCCATTCACTTCGCACAGTGAATTGAAGTGTTGGAACAGACTTCTTCTCTTTCAGAGAAACGCATGTGAATTTCTGTGGAATGCTTGTAAGTAGCTTAAGGCACTTTCAAAGGAAAGTGATTTTCTCTGAAAGGACAGCATTTAGAAAGTGAAACAACACTCCATTCACTTCGCAAAGTGAATTGAAGTGTTGGAACAGACCACTTCTCTTTCAGAGAAACAGATATGAGTTTTTTGTGAATGCTTGTAAGTAGCTTAAGGCACTTTCAAAGGAAAGTGATTTTCTCTGAAAGGACAGCATTTAGAAAGTGAAGCAACACTCCATTCACTTCGCACAGTGAATTGAAGTGTTGGAACAGACTGCTTCTCTTTCAGAAAAATGCATGTGAGTTTCTTGTGAATGCTTGTAAGTTGCTTAAGGCACTTTCAAAGGAAAGTGATTTTCTCTGAAAGGACTGCATTTAGAAAGTGAAGCAACACTCCATTCACTTCGCACAGTGAATTGAAGTGTTGGAACAGACTGCTTCTTGTTCAGAGAAACACATGTGAATTTCTATTGAATGCTTGTAAGTAGCTTAAGGCACTTTCAAAGGAAAGTGATTTTCTCTGAAAGGACAGCATTTAGAAAGTGAAGCAACACTCCATTCACTTTGCACAGTGAATTGAAGTGTTGGAACAGACTGCTTCTCTTTCAGAAAAATGCATGTGAGTTTCTTGTGAATGCTTGTAAGTAGCTTAAGGCACTTTCAAAGGAAAGTGATTTTCTCTGAAAGGACAGCATTTAGAAAGTGAAGCAACACTCCATTCACTTCGCACAGTGAATTGAAGTGTTGGAACAGACTGCTTCTTTTTCAGAGAAACGCATGTGAATTTCTGTGGAATGCTTGCAAGTAGCTTAAGGCACTTTCAAACGAAAGTGATTTTCTCTGAAAGGACAGCATTTAGAAAGTGATGCAACACTCCATTCACTTCGCACAGTGAATTGAAGTGTTGGAACAGACTGCTTCTCTTTCAGTGAAACGCATGTGAATTTCTGTTGAATGCTTGTAAGTAGCTTAAGGCACTTTCAAAGGAAAGTGATTTTCTCTGAAAGGACAGTATTTAGAAAGTGAAGCAACACTCCATTCACTTCGCACAGTGAATTGAAGTGTTGGAACAGACAGCTTCTCTTTCATAGAAACGCATTTGAGTTTCCTGTGAATGTGTGTAAGTAGCTTAAGGCACTTTCAAAGGAAAGTGATTTTCTCTGAAAGGACAGCATTTAGAAAGTGAAACAACACTCCATTCACTTCGCACAGTGAATTGAAGTGTTGGAACAGACTTCTTCTCTTTCAGGGAAATGCATGTGAATTTCTGTGGAATGCTTGTAAGTAGCTTAAGGCAATTTCAAAGGAAAGTGATTTTCTCTGAAAGGACAGCATTTAGAAAGTGAAACAACACTCCATTCACTTCGCACAGTGAATTGAAGTGTTGGAACAGACTGCTTCTCTTTCACTGAAACGCATGTGAATTTCTGTTGAATGCTTGTAAGTAGCTTAAGGCACTTTCAAAGGAAAGTGATTTTCTCTGAAAGGACAGCATTTAGAAAGTGAAGCAACACTCCATTCACTTCGCACAGTGAATTGAAGTGTTGGAACAGACAGCTTCTCTTTCATAGAAACGCATTTGAGTTTCCTGTGAATGTGTGTAAGTAGCTTAAGGCACTTTCAAAGGAAAGTGATTTTCTCTGAAAGGACAGCATTTAGAAAGTGCAACAACACTCCATTCACTTCGCACAGTGAATTGAAGTGTTGGAACAGACTGCTTCTCTTTCAGAAAAATGCATGTGAATTTCTTGTGAATGATTGTGAGTAGCTTAAGGCACTTTCAAAGGAAAGTGATTTTCTCTGAAAGGACAGCATTTAGAAAGTGAAGCAATACTCCATTCACTTCGCACAGTGAATTGAAGTGTTGGAACAGACTGCTTCTTTTTCAGAGAAACGCATGTGAATTTCTGTGGAATGCTTGTAAGTAGCTTAAGGCACTTTCAAAGGAAAGTGATTTTCTCTGAAAGGACAGCATTTAGAAAGTGAAGCAGCACTCCAATCACTTCGCACAGTGAATTGAAGTGTTGGAACAGACTGCTTCTCTTTCAGTGAAATGCATGTGAATTTCTGTTGAATGCTTGTAAGTAGCTTAAGGCACTTTCAAAGGAAAGTGATTTTCTCTGAAAGGACAGCATTTAGAAAGTGAAGCAACACTCCAATCACTTCGCACAGTGAATTGAAGTGTTGGAACAGACAGCTTCTCTTTCATAGAAACGCATTTGAGTTTCCTGTGAATGTGTGTAAGTAGCTTAAGGCACTTTCAAAGGAAAGTGATTTTCTCTGAAAGGACAGCATTTAGAAAGTGAAACAACACTCCATTCACTTCGCACAGTGAATTGAAGTGTTGGAACAGACTTCTTCTCTTTCAGAGAAACGCATGTGAATTTCTGTGGAATGCTTGTAAGTAGCTTAAGGCACTTTCAAAGGAAAGTGATTTTCTCTGAAAGGACAGCATTTAGAAAGTGAAACAACACTCCATTCACTTCGCAAAGTGAATTGAAGTGTTGGAACAGACCACTTCTCTTTCAGAGAAACAGATATGAGTTTTTTGTGAATGCTTGTAAGTAGCTTAAGGCACTTTCAAAGGAAAGTGATTTTCTCTGAAAGGACAGCATTTAGAAAGTGAAGCAACACTCCATTCACTTCGCACAGTGAATTGAAGTGTTGGAACAGACTGCTTCTCTTTCAGAAAAATGCATGTGAGTTTCTTGTGAATGCTTGTAAGTTGCTTAAGGCACTTTCAAAGGAAAGTGATTTTCTCTGAAAGGACTGCATTTAGAAAGTGAAGCAACACTCCATTCACTTCGCACAGTGAATTGAAGTGTTGGAACAGACTGCTTCTTGTTCAGAGAAACACATGTGAATTTCTATTGAATGCTTGTAAGTAGCTTAAGGCACTTTCAAAGGAAAGTGATTTTCTCTGAAAGGACAGCATTTAGAAAGTGAAGCAACACTCCATTCACTTTGCACAGTGAATTGAAGTGTTGGAACAGACTGCTTCTCTTTCAGAAAAATGCATGTGAGTTTCTTGTGAATGCTTGTAAGTAGCTTAAGGCACTTTCAAAGGAAAGTGATTTTCTCTGAAAGGACAGCATTTAGAAAGTGAAGCAACACTCCATTCACTTCGCACAGTGAATTGAAGTGTTGGAACAGACTGCTTCTTTTTCAGAGAAACGCATGTGAATTTCTGTGGAATGCTTGCAAGTAGCTTAAGGCACTTTCAAAGGAAAGTGATTTTCTCTGAAAGGACAGCATTTAGAAAGTGATGCAACACTCCATTCACTTCGCACAGTGAATTGAAGTGTTGGAACAGACTGCTTCTCTTTCAGTGAAACGCATGTGAATTTCTGTTGAATGCTTGTAAGTAGCTTAAGGCACTTTCAAAGGAAAGTGATTTTCTCTGAAAGGACAGTATTTAGAAAGTGAAGCAACACTCCATTCACTTCGCACAGTGAATTGAAGTGTTGGAACAGACAGCTTCTCTTTCATAGAAACGCATTTGAGTTTCCTGTGAATGTGTGTAAGTAGCTTAAGGCACTTTCAAAGGAAAGTGATTTTCTCTGAAAGGACAGCATTTAGAAAGTGAAACAACACTCCATTCACTTCGCACAGTGAATTGAAGTGTTGGAACAGACTTCTTCTCTTTCAGAGAAATGCATGTGAATTTCTGTGGAATGCTTGTAAGTAGCTTAAGGCAATTTCAAAGGAAAGTGATTTTCTCTGAAAGGACAGCATTTAGAAAGTGAAACAACACTCCATTCACTTCGCACAGTGAATTGAAGTGTTGGAACAGACTGCTTCTCTTTCACTGAAACGCATGTGAATTTCTGTTGAATGCTTGTAAGTAGCTTAAGGCACTTTCAAAGGAAAGTGATTTTCTCTGAAAGGACAGCATTTAGAAAGTGAAACAACACTCCATTCACTTCGCACAGTGAATTGAAGTGTTGGAACAGACAGCTTCTCTTTCATAGAAACGCATTTGAGTTTCCTGTGAATGTGTGTAAGTAGCTTAAGGCACTTTCAAAGGAAAGTGATTTTCTCTGAAAGGACAGCATTTAGAAAGTGAAACAACACTCCATTCACTTCGCACAGTGAATTGAAGTGTTGGAACAGACTGCTTCTCTTTCAGAAAAATGCATGTGAATTTCTTGTGAATGATTGTGAGTAGCTTAAGGCACTTTCAAAGGAAAGTGATTTTCTCTGAAAGGACAGCATTTAGAAAGTGAAGCAATACTCCATTCACTTCGCACAGTGAATTGAAGTGTTGGAACAGACTGCTTCTTTTTCAGAGAAACGCATGTGAATTTCTGTGGAATGCTTGTAAGTAGCTTAAGGCACTTTCAAAGGAAAGTGATTTTCTCTGAAAGGACAGCATTTAGAAAGTGAAGCAGCACTCCATTCACTTCGCACAGTGAATTGAAGTGTTGGAACAGACTGCTTTTCTTTCAGTGAAATGCATGTGAATTTCTGTTGAATGCTTGTAAGTAGCTTAAGGCACTTTCAAAGGAAAGTGATTTTCTCTGAAAGGACAGCATTTAGAAAGTGAAGCAACACTCCAATCACTTCGCACAGTGAATTGAAGTGTTGGAACAGACAGCTTCTCTTTCATAGAAACGCATTTGAGTTTCCTGTGAATGTGTGTAAGTAGCTTAAGGCACTTTCAAAGGAAAGTGATTTTCTCTGAAAGGACAGCATTTAGAAAGTGAAACAACACTCCATTCACTTCGCACAGTGAATTGAAGTGTTGGAACAGACTTCTTCTCTTTCAGAGAAACGCATGTGAATTTCTGTGGAATGCTTGTAAGTAGCTTAAGGCACTTTCAAAGGAAAGTGATTTTCTCTGAAAGGACAGCATTTAGAAAGTGAAACAACACTCCATTCACTTCGCACAGTGAATTGAAGTGTTGGAACAGACTGCTTCTTGTTCAGAGAAACACATGTGAATTTCTATTGAATGCTTGTAAGTAGCTTAAGGCACTTTCAAAGGAAAGTGATTTTCTCTGAAAGGACAGCATTTAGAAAGTGAAGCAACACTCCATTCACTTTGCACAGTGAATTGAAGTGTTGGAACAGACTGCTTCTCTTTCAGAAAAATGCATGTGAGTTTCTTGTGAATGCTTGTAAGTAGCTTAAGGCACTTTCAAAGGAAAGTGATTTTCTCTGAAAGGACAGCATTTAGAAAGTGAAGCAACACTCCATTCACTTCGCACAGTGAATTGAAGTGTTGGAACAGACTGCTTCTTTTTCAGAGAAACGCATGTGAATTTCTGTGGAATGCTTGCAAGTAGCTTAAGGCACTTTCAAAGGAAAGTGATTTTCTCTGAAAGGACAGCATTTAGAAAGTGATGCAACACTCCATTCACTTCGCACAGTGAATTGAAGTGTTGGAACAGACTGCTTCTCTTTCAGTGAAACGCATGTGAATTTCTGTTGAATGCTTGTAAGTAGCTTAAGGCACTTTCAAAGGAAAGTGATTTTCTCTGAAAGGACAGTATTTAGAAAGTGAAGCAACACTCCATTCACTTCGCACAGTGAATTGAAGTGTTGGAACAGACAGCTTCTCTTTCATAGAAACGCATTTGAGTTTCCTGTGAATGTGTGTAAGTAGCTTAAGGCACTTTCAAAGGAAAGTGATTTTCTCTGAAAGGACAGCATTTAGATAGTGAAACAACACTCCATTCACTTCGCACAGTGAATTGAAGTGTTGGAACAGACTTCTTCTCTTTCAGAGAAACGCATGTGAATTTCTGTGGAATGCTTGTAAGTAGCTTAAGGCACTTTCAAAGGAAAGTGATTTTCTCTGAAAGGACAGCATTTAGAAAGTGAAACAACACTCCATTCACTTCGCACAGTGAATTGAAGTGTTGGAAAAGGATCACTTCTCTTTCAGAGAAACAGATATGAGTTTTTTGTGAATGCTTGTAAGTAGCTTAAGGCACTTTCAAAGGAAAGTGATTTTCTCTGAAAGGACAGCATTTAGAAAGTGAAGCAACACTCCATTCACTTTGCACAGTGAATTGAAGTGTTGGAACAGACTGCTTCTCTTTCAGAAAAATGCATGTGAGTTTCTTGTGAATGCTTGTAAGTAGCTTAAGGCACTTTCAAAGGAAAGTGATTTTCTCTGAAAGGACAGCATTTAGAAAGTGAAGCAACACTCCATTCACTTCGCACAGTGAATTGAAGTGTTGGAACAGACTGCTTCTTTTTCAGAGAAACACATGTGAATTTCTATTGAATGCTTGTAAGTAGCTTAAGGCACTTTCAAAGGAAAGTGATTTTCTCTGAAAGGACAGCATTTAGAAAGTGAAGCAACACTCCATTCACTTTGCACAGTGAATTGAAGTGTTGGAACAGACTGCTTCTCTTTCAGTGAAATGCATGTGAATTTCTGTTGAATGCTTGTAAGTAGCTTAAGGCACTTTCAAAGGAAAGTGATTTTCTCTGAAAGGACAGCATTTAGAAAGTGAAGCAACACTCCATTCACTTCGCACAGTAAATTGAAGTGTTGGAACAGACTGCTTCTTTTTCAGAGAAACGCATGTGAATTTTTGTGGAATGCTTGCAAGTAGCTTAAGGCACTTTCAAAGGAAAGTGATTTTCTCTGAAAGGACAGCATTTAGAAAGTGAAGCAACACTCCATTCACTTCGCACAGTGAATTGAAGTGTTGGAACAGACTGCTTCTCTTTCACTGAAACGCATGTGAATTTCTGTTGAATGCTTGTAAGTAGCTTAAGGCACTTTCAAAGGAAAGTGATTTTCTCTGAAAGGACAGCATTTAGAAAGTGAAGCAACACTCCATTCACTTTGCACAGTGAATTGAAGTGTTGGAACAGACAGCTTCTCTTTCATAGAAACGCATTTGAGTTTCCTGTGAATGTGTGTAAGTAGCTTAAGGCACTTTCAAAGGAAAGTGATTTTCTCTGAAAGGACAGCATTTAGAAAGTGAAACAACACTCCATTCACTTCGCACAGTGAATTGAAGTGTTGGAACAGACTGCTTTTCTTTCAGAAAAATGCATGTGAATTTCTTGTGAATGATTGTGAGTAGCTTAAGGCACTTTCAAAGGAAAGTGATTTTCTCTGAAAGGACAGCATTTAGAAAGTGAAGCAACACTCCATTCACTTCGCACAGTGAATTGAAGTGTTGGAACAGACTGCTTCATGTTCAGAGAAACGCATGTGAATTTCTGTGGAATGCTTGTAAGTAGCTTAAGGCACTTTCAAAGGAAAGTGATTTTCTCTGAAAGGACAGCATTTAGAAAGTGAAGCAGCACTCCATTCACTTCGCACAGTGAATTGAAGTGTTGGAACAGACTGCTTCTCTTTCAGTGAAATGCATGTGAATTTCTGTTGAATGCTTGTAAGTAGCTTAAGGCACTTTCAAAGGAAAGTGATTTTCTCTGAAAGGACAGCTTTAGAAAGTGAAGCAAAACTCCAATCACTTTGCACAGTGAATTGAAGTGTTGGAACAGACAGCTTCTCTTTCATAGAAACGCATTTGAGTTTCCTGTGAATGTCTGTAAGTAGCTTAAGGCACTTTCAAAGGAAAGTGATTTTCTCTGAAAGGACAGCATTTAGAAAGTGAAACAACACTCCATTCACTTCGCACAGTGAATTGAAGTGTTGGAACAGACTTCTTCTCTTTCAGAGAAACGCATGTGAATTTCTGTGGAATGCTTGTAAGTAGCTTAAGGCACTTTCAAAGGAAAGTGATTTTCTCTGAAAGGACAGCATTTAGAAAGTGAAACAACACTCCATTCACTTCGCACAGTGAATTGAAGTGTTGGAACAGACCACTTCTCTTTCAGAGAAACAGATATGAGTTTTTTGTGAATGCTTGTAAGTAGCTTAAGGCACTTTCAAAGGAAAGTGATTTTCTCTGAAAGGACAGCATTTAGAAAGTGAAGCAACACTCCATTCACTTCGCACAGTGAATTGAAGTTTTGGAACAGACTGCTTCTCTTTCAGAAAAATGCATGTGAGTTTCTTGTGAATGCTTGTAAGTAGCTTAAGGCACATTCAAAGGAAAGTGATTTTCTCTGAAAGGACTGCATTTAGAAAGTGAAGCAACACTCCATTCACTTCGCACAGTGAATTGAAGTGTTGGAACAGACTGCTTCTTTTTCAGAGAAACACATGTGAATTTCTATTGAATGCTTGTAAGTAGCTTAAGGCACTTTCAAAGGAAAGTGATTTTCTCTGAAAGGACAGCATTTAGAAAGTGAAGCAGCACTCCATTCACTTCGCACAGTGAATTGAAGTGTTGGAACAGACTGCTTCTCTTTCAGTGAAATGCATGTGAATTTCTGTTGAATGCTTGTAAGTAGCTTAATGCACTTTCAAAGGAAAGTGATTTTCTCTGAAAGGACAGCATTTAGAAAGTGAAGCAACACTCCATTCACTTCGCACAGTGAATTGAAGTGTTGGAACAGACTGCTTCTCTTTCAGAGAAACGCATGTGAATTTCTATTGAATGCTTGTAAGTAGCTTAAGGCACTTTCAAAGGAAAGTGATTTTCTCAGAAAGGACAGCATTTAGAAAGTGAAGCAACACTCCATTCACTACGCACAGTGAATTGAAGTGTTGGAACAGACTGCTTCTCTTTCAGAAAAATGCATGTGAGTTTCTTGTGAATGCTTGTAAGTAGCTTAAGGCACTTTAAAAGGAAAGTGATTTTCTCTGAAAGGACAGCATTTAGAATGTGAAGCAACACTCCATTCACTTTGCACAGTGAATTGAAGTGTTGGAACACACTGCTTCTTTTTCAGAGAAACGCATGTGAATTTCTGTGGAATGCTTGTAAGTGGCTTAAGGCACTTTCAAAGGAAAGTGATTTTCTCTGAAAGGACAGCATTTAGAAAGTGAAGCAACACTCCATTCACTTCGCACAGTGAATTGAAGTGTTGGAACAGACTTCTCTTTCAGAGAAACGCATGTGAATTTCTGTGGAATGCTTGTAAGTAGCTTAAGGCACTTTCAAAGGAAAGTGATTTTCTCTGAAAGGACAGCATTTAGAAAGTGAAACAACACTCCATTCACTTCGCACAGTGAATTGAAGTGTTGGAACAGACCACTTCTCTTTCAGAGAAACAGATATGAGTTTTTTGTGAATGCTTGTAAGTAGCTTAAGGCACTTTCAAAGGAAAGTGATTTTCTCTGAAAGGACAGCATTTAGAAAGTGAAGCAACACTCCATTCACTTCGCACAGTGAATTGAAGTGTTGGAACAGACTGCTTCTCTTTCAGAAAAATGCATGTGAGTTTCTTGTGAATGCTTGTAAGTAGCTTAAGGCACTTTCAAAGGAAAGTGATTTTCTCTGAAAGGACAGAATTTAGAAAGTGAAGCAACACTCCATTCACTTCGCACAGTGAATTGAAGTGTTGGAACAGACTGCTTCTTTTTCAGAGAAACGCATGTGAATTTCTGTGGAATGCTTGTAAGTAGCTTAATGCACTTTCAAATGAAAGTGATTTTCTCTGTAACAACAGCATTTAGAAAGTGAAGCAGCACTCCATTCTCTTCGCACAGTGAATTGAAGTGTTGGAACAGACTGCTTCTCTTTCAGTGAAATGCATGTGAATTTCTGTTGAATGCTTGTAAGTAGCTTAAGGCACTTTCAAAGGAAAGTGATTTTCTCTGAAAGGACAGAATTTAGAAAGTGAAGCAACACCCCATTCACTTCGCACAGTGAATTGAAGTGTTGGAACAGACCACTTCTCTTTCAGAGAAACAGATATGAGTTTTTTGTGAATGCTTGTAAGTAGCTTAAGGCACTTTCAAAGGAAAGTGATTTTCTCTGAAAGGACAGTATTTAGAAAGTGAAGCAAGACTCCATTCACTTCGCACAGTGAATTGAAGTGTTGGAACTGACTGCTTCTCTTTCAGAGAAACGCATGTGAATTTCTATTGAATGCTTGTAAGTAGCTTAAGGCACTTTCAAAGGAAAGTGATTTTCTCAGAAAGGACAGCATTTAGAAAGTGAAGCAACACTCCATTCACTACGCACAGTGAATTGAAGTGTTGGAACGGACTGCTTCTCTTTCAGAAAAATGCATGTGAGTTTCTTGTGAATGCTTGTAAGTAGCTTAAGGCACTTTCAAAGGAAAGTGATTTTCTCTGAAAGGACAGCATTTAGAAAGTGAAGCAACACTCCATTCACTTCGCACAGTGAATTGAAGTGTTGGAACAGACTGCTTCTTTTTCAGAGAAACACATGTGAATTTCTATTGAATGCTTGTAAGTAGCTTAAGGCACTTTCAATGGAAAGTGATTTTCTCTGAAAGGACAGCATTTAGAAAGTGAAGCAACACTCCATTCACTACGCACAGTGAATTGAAGTGTTGGAACAGACTGCTTCTCTTTCAGAAAAATGCATGTGAGTTTCTTGTGAATGCTTGTAAGTAGCTTAAGGCACTTTCAAAGGAAAGTGATTTTCTCTGAAAGGACAGCATTTAGAAAGTGAAGCAACACTCCATTCACTTTGCACAGTGAATTGAAGTGTTGGAACAGACTGCTTCTTTTTCAGAGAAACGCATGTGAATTTCTGTGGAATGCTTGTAAGTAGCTTAAGGCACTTTCAAAGGAAAGTGATTTTCTCTGAAAGGACAGCATTTAGAAAGTGAAGCAGCACTCCATTCACTTCGCACAGTGAATTGAAGTGTTGGAACAGACTGCTTCTCTTTCAGTGAAATGCATGTGAATTTCTGTTGAATGCTTGTAAGTAGCTTAAGGCACTTTCAAAGGAAAGTGATTTTCTCTGAAAGGACAGCATTTAGAAAGTGAAGCAACACTCCATTCACTTCGCACAGTGAATTGAAGTGTTGGAACAGACTGCTTCTCTTTCAGAGAAACGCATGTGAATTTTTATTGAATGCTTGTAAGTAGCTTAAGGCACTTTCAAAGGAAAGTGATTTTCTCTGAAAGGACAGCATTTAGAAAGTGAAGCAACACTCCATTCACTTCGCACAGTGAATTGAAGTGTTGGAACAGACAGCTTCTCTTTCATAGAAACGCATTTGAGTTTCCTGTGAATGTGTGTAAGTAGCTTAAGGCACTTTCAAAGGAAAGTGATTTTCTCTGAAAGGACAGCATTTAGAAAGTGAAACAACACTCCATTCACTTCGCACAGTGAATTGAAGTGTTGGAACAGACTGCTTCTCTTTCAGAAAAATGCATGTGAATTTCTTGTGAATGATTGTGAGTAGCTTAAGGCACTTTCAAAGGAAAGTGATTTTCTCTGAAAGGACAGCATTTAGAAAGTGAAGCAATACTCCATTCACTTCGCACAGTGAATTGAAGTGTTGGAACAGACTGCTTCTTTTTCAGAGAAACGCATGTGAATTTCTGTGGAATGCTTGTAAGTAGCTTAAGGCACTTTCAAAGGAAAGTGATTTTCTCTGAAAGGACAGCATTTAGAAAGTGAAGCAACACTCCAATCACTTCGCACAGTGAATTGAAGTGTTGGAACAGACAGCTTCTCTTTCATAGAAACGCATTTGAGTTTCCTGTGAATGTGTGTAAGTAGCTTAAGGCACTTTCAAAGGAAAGTGATTTTCTCTGAAAGGACAGCATTTAGAAAGTGAAACAACACTCCATTCACTTCGCACAGTGAATTGAAGTGTTGGAACAGACTTCTTCTCTTTCAGAGAAACGCATGTGAATTTCTGTGGAATGCTTGTAAGTAGCTTAAGGCACTTTCAAAGGAAAGTGATTTTCTCTGAAAGGAGAGCATTTAGAAAGTGAAACAACACTCCATTCACTTCGCAAAGTGAATTGAAGTGTTGGAACAGACCACTTCTCTTTCAGAGAAACAGATATGAGTTTTTTGTGAATGCTTGTAAGTAGCTTAAGGCACTTTCAAAGGAAAGTGATTTTCTCTGAAAGGACAGCATTTAGAAAGTGAAGCAACACTCCATTCACTTTGCACAGTGAATTGAAGTGTTGGAACAGACTGCTTCTCTTTCAGAAAAATGCATGTGAGTTTCTTGTGAATGCTTGTAAGTAGCTTAAGGCACTTTCAAAGGAAAGTGATTTTCTCTGAAAGGACAGCATTTAGAAAGTGAAGCAACACTCCATTCACTTCGCACAGTGAATTGAAGTGTTGGAACAGACTGCTTCTTTTTCAGAGAAACGCATGTGAATTTCTGTGGAATGCTTGCAAGTAGCTTAAGGCACTTTCAAAGGAAAGTGATTTTCTCTGAAAGGACAGCATTTAGAAAGTGATGCAACATTCCATTCACTTCGCACAGTGAATTGAAGTGTTGGAACAGACTGCTTCTCTTTCAGTGAAACGCATGTGAATTTCTGTTGAATGCTTGTAAGTAGCTTAAGGCACTTTCAAAGGAAAGTGATTTTCTCTGAAAGGACAGTATTTAGAAAGTGAAGCAACACTCCATTCACTTCGCACAGTGAATTGAAGTGTTGGAACAGACAGCTTCTCTTTCATAGAAACGCATTTGAGTTTCCTGTGAATGTGTGTAAGTAGCTTAAGGCACTTTCAAAGGAAAGTGATTTTCTCTGAAAGGACAGCATTTAGAAAGTGAAACAACACTCCATTCACTTCGCACAGTGAATTGAAGTGTTGGAACAGACTTCTTCTCTTTCAGAGAAATGCATGTGAATTTCTGTGGAATGCTTGTAAGTAGCTTAAGGCAATTTCAAAGGAAAGTGATTTTCTCTGAAAGGACAGCATTTAGAAAGTGAAACAACACTCCATTCACTTTGCACAGTGAATTGAAGTGTTGGAACAGACTGCTTCTCTTTCACTGAAACGCATGTGAATTTCTGTTGAATGCTTGTAAGTAGCTTAAGGCACTTTCAAAGGAAAGTGATTTTCTCTGAAAGGACAGCATTTAGAAAGTGAAGCAACACTCCATTCACTTCGCACAGTGAATTGAAGTGTTGGAACAGACAGCTTCTCTTTCATAGAAACGCATTTGAGTTTCCTGTGAATGTGTGTAAGTAGCTTAAGGCACTTTCAAAGGAAAGTGATTTTCTCTGAAAGGACAGCATTTAGAAAGTGAAACAACACTCCATTCACTTCGCACAGTGAATTGAAGTGTTGGAACAGACTGCTTCTCTTTCAGAAAAATGCATGTGAATTTCTTGTGAATGATTGTGAGTAGCTTAAGGCACTTTCAAAGGAAAGTGATTTTCTCTGAAAGGACAGCATTTAGAAAGTGAAGCAATACTCCATTCACTTCGCACAGTGAATTGAAGTGTTGGAACAGACTGCTTCTTTTTCAGAGAAACGCATGTGAATTTCTGTGGAATGCTTGTAAGTAGCTTAAGGCACTTTCAAAGGAAAGTGATTTTCTCTGAAAGGACAGCATTTAGAAAGTGAAGCAGCACTCCATTCACTTCGCACAGTGAATTGAAGTGTTGGAACAGACTGCTTCTCTTTCAGTGAAATGCATGTGAATTTCTGTTGAATGCTTGTAAGTAGCTTAAGGCACTTTCATAGGAAAGTGATTTTCTCTGAAAGGACAGCATTTAGAAAGTGAAGCAACACTCCAATCACTTCGCACAGTGAATTGAAGTGTTGGAACAGACAGCTTCTCTTTCATAGAAACGCATTTGAGTTTCCTGTGAATGTGTGTAAGTAGCTTAAGGCACTTTCAAAGGAAAGTGATTTTCTCTGAAAGGACAGCATTTAGAAAGTGAAACAACACTCCATTCACTTCGCACAGTGAATTGAAGTGTTGGAACAGACTTCTTCTCTTTCAGAGAAACGCATGTGAATTTCTGTGGAATGCTTGTAAGTAGCTTAAGGCACTTTCAAAGGAAAGTGATTTTCTCTGAAAGGACAGCATTTAGAAAGTGAAACAACACTCCATTCACTTCGCACAGTGAATTGAAGTGTTGGAACAGACTGCTTCTTGTTCAGAGAAACACATGTGAATTTCTATTGAATGCTTGTAAGTAGCTTAAGGCACTTTCAAAGGAAAGTGATTTTCTCTGAAAGGACAGCATTTAGAAAGTGAAGCAACACTCCATTCACTTTGCACAGTGAATTGAAGTGTTGGAACAGACTGCTTCTCTTTCAGAAAAATGCATGTGAGTTTCTTGTGAATGCTTGTAAGTAGCTTAAGGCACTTTCAAAGGAAAGTGATTTTCTCTGAAAGGACAGCATTTAGAAAGTGAAGCAACACTCCATTCACTTCGCACAGTGAATTGAAGTGTTGGAACAGACTGCTTCTTTTTCAGAGAAACGCATGTGAATTTCTGTGGAATGCTTGCAAGTAGCTTAAGGCACTTTCAAAGGAAAGTGATTTTCTCTGAAAGGACAGCATTTAGAAAGTGATGCAACACTCCATTCACTTCGCACAGTGAATTGAAGTGTTGGAACAGACTGCTTCTCTTTCAGTGAAACGCATGTGAATTTCTGTTGAATGCTTGTAAGTAGCTTAAGGCACTTTCAAAGGAAAGTGATTTTCTCTGAAAGGACAGTATTTAGAAAGTGAAGCAACACTCCATTCACTTCGCACAGTGAATTGAAGTGTTGGAACAGACAGCTTCTCTTTCATAGAAACGCATTTGAGTTTCCTGTGAATGTGTGTAAGTAGCTTAAGGCACTTTCAAAGGAAAGTGATTTTCTCTGAAAGGACAGCATTTAGATAGTGAAACAACACTCCATTCACTTCGCACAGTGAATTGAAGTGTTGGAACAGACTTCTTCTCTTTCAGAGAAACGCATGTGAATTTCTGTGGAATGCTTGTAAGTAGCTTAAGGCACTTTCAAAGGAAAGTGATTTTCTCTGAAAGGACAGCATTTAGAAAGTGAAACAACACTCCATTCACTTCGCACAGTGAATTGAAGTGTTGGAAAAGGATCACTTCTCTTTCAGAGAAACAGATATGAGTTTTTTGTGAATGCTTGTAAGTAGCTTAAGGCACTTTCAAAGGAAAGTGATTTTCTCTGAAAGGACAGCATTTAGAAAGTGAAGCAACACTCCTTTCACTTCGCACAGTGAATTGAAGTGTTGGAACAGACTGCTTCTCTTTCAGAAAACTGCATGTGAGTTTCTTGTGAATGCTTGTAAGTAGCTTAAGGCACTTTCAAAGGAAAGTGATTTTCTCTGAAAGGACAGCATTTAGAAAGTGAAGCAACACTCCATTCACTTCGCACAGTGAATTGAAGTGTTGGAACAGACTGCTTCTTTTTCAGAGAAACACATGTGAATTTCTATTGAATGCTTGTAAGTAGCTTAAGGCACTTTCAAAGGAAAGTGATTTTCTCTGAAAGGACAGCATTTAGAAAGTGAAGCAACACTCCATTCACTTTGCACAGTGAATTGAAGTGTTGGAACAGACTGCTTCTCTTTCAGTGAAATGCATGTGAATTTCTGTTGAATGCTTGTAAGTAGCTTAAGGCACTTTCAAAGGAAAGTGATTTTCTCTGAAAGGACAGCATTTAGAAAGTGAAGCAACACTCCATTCACTTCGCACAGTAAATTGAAGTGTTGGAACAGACTGCTTCTTTTTCAGAGAAACGCATGTGAATTTTTGTGGAATGCTTGCAAGTAGCTTAAGGCACTTTCAAAGGAAAGTGATTTTCTCTGAAAGGACAGCATTTAGAAAGTGAAGCAACACTCCATTCACTTCGCACAGTGAATTGAAGTGTTGGAACAGACTGCTTCTCTTTCACTGAAACGCATGTGAATTTCTGTTGAATGCTTGTAAGTAGCTTAAGGCACTTTCAAAGGAAAGTGATTTTCTCTGAAAGGACAGCATTTAGAAAGTGAAGCAACACTCCATTCACTTCGCACAGTGAATTGAAGTGTTGGAACAGACAGCTTCTCTTTCATAGAAACGCATTTGAGTTTCCTGTGAATGTGTGTAAGTAGCTTAAGGCACTTTCAAAGGAAAGTGATTTTCTCTGAAAGGACAGCATTTAGAAAGTGAAACAACACTCCATTCACTTCGCACAGTGAATTGAAGTGTTGGAACAGACTGCTTTTCTTTCAGAAAAATGCATGTGAATTTCTTGTGAATGATTGTGAGTAGCTTAAGGCACTTTCAAAGGAAAGTGATTTTCTCTGAAAGGACAGCATTTAGAAAGTGAAGCAACACTCCATTCACTTCGCACAGTGAATTGAAGTGTTGGAACAGACTGCTTCATTTTCAGAGAAACGCATGTGAATTTCTGTGGAATGCTTGTAAGTAGCTTAAGGCACTTTCAAAGGAAAGTGATTTTCTCTGAAAGGACAGCATTTAGAAAGTGAAGCAGCACTCCATTCACTTCGCACAGTGAATTGAAGTGTTGGAACAGACTGCTTCTCTTTCAGTGAAATGCATGTGAATTTCTGTTGAATGCTTGTAAGTAGCTTAAGGCACTTTCAAAGGAAAGTGATTTTCTCTGAAAGGACAGCTTTAGAAAGTGAAGCAAAACTCCAATCACTTTGCACAGTGAATTGAAGTGTTGGAACAGACAGCTTCTCTTTCATAGAAACGCATTTGAGTTTCCTGTGAATGTCTGTAAGTAGCTTAAGGCACTTTCAAAGGAAAGTGATTTTCTCTGAAAGGACAGCATTTAGAAAGTGAAACAACACTCCATTCACTTCGCACAGTGAATTGAAGTGTTGGAACAGACTTCTTCTCTTTCAGAGAAACGCATGTGAATTTCTGTGGAATGCTTGTAAGTAGCTTAAGGCACTTTCAAAGGAAAGTTGTTTTCTCTGAAAGGACAGCATTTAGAAAGTGAAACAACACTCCATTCACTTCGCACAGTGAATTGAAGTGTTGGAACAGACCACTTCTCTTTCAGAGAAACAGATATGAGTTTTTTGTGAATGCTTGTAAGTAGCTTAAGGCACTTTCAAAGGAAAGTGATTTTCTCTGAAAGGACAGCATTTAGAAAGTGAAGCAACACTCCATTCACTTCGCACAGTGAATTGAAGTGTTGGAACAGACTGCTTCTCTTTCAGAAAAATGCATGTGAGTTTCTTGTGAATGCTTGTAAGTAGCTTAAGGCACATTCAAAGGAAAGTGATTTTCTCTGAAAGGACTGCATTTAGAAAGTGAAGCAACACTCCATTCACTTCGCACAGTGAATTGAAGTGTTGGAACAGACTGCTTCTTTTTCAGAGAAACACATGTGAATTTCTATTGAATGCTTGTAAGTAGCTTAAGGCACTTTCAAAGGAAAGTGATTTTCTCTGAAAGGACAGCATTTAGAAAGTGAAGCAGCACTCCATTCACTTCGCACAGTGAATTGAAGTGTTGGAACAGACTGCTTCTCTTTCAGTGAAATGCATGTGAATTTCTGTTGAATGCTTGTAAGTAGCTTAAGGCACTTTCAAAGGAAAGTGATTTTCTCTGAAAGGACAGCATTTAGAAAGTGAAGCAACACTCCATTCACTTCGCACAGTGAATTGAAGTGTTGGAACAGACTGCTTCTCTTTCAGAGAAACGCATGTGAATTTCTATTGAATGCTTGTAAGTAGCTTAAGGCACTTTCAAAGGAAAGTGATTTTCTCAGAAAGGACAGCATTTAGAAAGTGAAGCAACACTCCATTCACTACGCACAGTGAATTGAAGTGTTGGAACAGACTGCTTCTCTTTCAGAAAAATGCATGTGAGTTTCTTGTGAATGCTTGTAAGTAGCTTAAGGCACTTTAAAAGGAAAGTGATTTTCTCTGAAAGGACAGCATTTAGAATGTGAAGCAACACTCCATTCACTTTGCACAGTGAATTGAAGTGTTGGAACACACTGCTTCTTTTTCAGAGAAACGCATGTGAATTTCTGTGGAATGCTTGTAAGTGGCTTAAGGCACTTTCAAAGGAAAGTGATTTTCTCTGAAAGGACAGCATTTAGAAAGTGAAGCAACACTCCATTCACTTCGCACAGTGAATTGAAGTGTTGGAACAGACTTCTCTTTCAGAGAAACGCATGTGAATTTCTGTGGAATGCTTGTAAGTAGCTTAAGGCACTTTCAAAGGAAAGTGATTTTCTCTGAAAGGACAGCATTTAGAAAGTGAAACAACACTCCATTCACTTCGCACAGTGAATTGAAGTGTTGGAACAGACCACTTCTCTTTCAGAGAAACAGATATGAGTTTTTTGTGAATGGTTGTAAGTAGCTTAAGGCACTTTCAAAGGAAAGTGATTTTCTCTGAAAGGACAGCATTTAGAAAGTGAAGCAACACTCCATTCACTTCGCACAGTGAATTGAAGTGTTGGAACAGACTGCTTCTCTTTCAGAAAAATGCATGTGAGTTTCTTGTGAATGCTTGTAAGTAGCTTAAGGCACTTTCAAAGGAAAGTGATTTTCTCTGAAAGGACAGAATTTAGAAAGTGAAGCAACACTCCATTCACTTCGCACAGTGAATTGAAGTGTTGGAACAGACTGCTTCTTTTTCAGAGAAACGCATGTGAATTTCTGTGGAATGCTTGTAAGTAGCTTAATGCACTTTCAAAGGAAAGTGATTTTCTCTGTAACAACAGCATTTAGAAAGTGAAGCAGCACTCCATTCTCTTCGCACAGTGAATTGAAGTGTTGGAACAGACTGCTTCTCTTTCAGTGAAATGCATGTGAATTTCTGTTGAATGCTTGTAAGTAGCTTAAGGCACTTTCAAAGGAAAGTGATTTTCTCTGAAAGGACAGAATTTAGAAAGTGAAGCAACACTCCATTCACTTCGCACAGTGAATTGAAGTGTTGGAACAGACCACTTCTCTTTCAGAGAAACAGATATGAGTTTTTTGTGAATGCTTGTAAGTAGCTTAAGGCACTTTCAAAGGAAAGTGATTTTCTCTGAAAGGACAGTATTTAGAAAGTGAAGCAAGACTCCATTCACTTCGCACAGTGAATTGAAGTGTTGGAACTGACTGCTTCTCTTTCAGAGAAACGCATGTGAATTTCTATTGAATGCTTGTAAGTAGCTTAAGGCACTTTCAAAGGAAAGTGATTTTCTCAGAAAGGACAGCATTTAGAAAGTGAAGCAACACTCCATTCACTACGCACAGTGAATTGAAGTGTTGGAACGGACTGCTTCTCTTTCAGAAAAATGCATGTGAGTTTCTTGTGAATGCTTGTAAGTAGCTTAAGGCACTTTCAAAGGAAAGTGATTTTCTCTGAAAGGACAGCATTTAGAAAGTGAAGCAACACTCCATTCACTTCGCACAGTGAATTGAAGTGTTGGAACAGACTGCTTCTTTTTCAGAGAAACACATGTGAATTTCTATTGAATGCTTGTAAGTAGCTTAAGGCACTTTCAATGGAAAGTGATTTTCTCTGAAAGGACAGCATTTAGAAAGTGAAGCAACACTCCATTCACTACGCACAGTGAATTGAAGTGTTGGAACAGACTGCTTCTCTTTCAGAAAAATGCATGTGAGTTTCTTGTGAATGCTTGTAAGTAGCTTAAGGCACTTTCAAAGGAAAGTGATTTTCTCTGAAAGGACAGCATTTAGAAAGTGAAGCAACACTCCATTCACTTTGCACAGTGAATTGAAGTGTTGGAACAGACTGCTTCTTTTTCAGAGAAACGCATGTGAATTTCTGTGGAATGCTTGTAAGTAGCTTAAGGCACTTTCAAAGGAAAGTGATTTTCTCTGAAAGGACAGCATTTAGAAAGTGAAGCAGCACTCCATTCACTTCGCACAGTGAATTGAAGTGTTGGAACAGACTGCTTCTCTTTCAGTGAAATGCATGTGAATTTCTGTTGAATGCTTGTAAGTAGCTTAAGGCACTTTCAAAGGAAAGTGATTTTCTCTGAAAGGACAGCATTTAGAAAGTGAAGCAACACTCCATTCACTTCGCACAGTGAATTGAAGTGTTGGAACAGACTGCTTCTCTTTCAGAGAAACGCATGTGAATTTTTATTGAATGCTTGTAAGTAGCTTAAGGCACTTTCAAAGGAAAGTGATTTTCTCAGAAAGGACAGCATTTAGAAAGTGAAGCAACACTCCATTCACTACGCACAGTGAATTGAAGTGTTGAAACAGACTGCTTCTCTTTCAGAAAAATGCATGTGAGTTTCTTGTGAATGCTTGTAAGTAGCTTAAGGCACTTTAAAAGGAAAGTGATTTTCTCTGAAAGGACAGCATTTAGAATGTGAAGCAACACTCCATTCACTTTGCACAGTGAATTGAAGTGTTGGAACACACTGCTTCTTTTTCAGAGAAACGCATGTGAGTTTCTTGTGAATGCTTGTAAGTGGCTTAAGGCACTTTCAAAGGAAAGTGGTTTTCCCTGAAAGGACAGCATTTAGAAAGTGAAGCAACACTCCATTCACTTCGCACAGTGAATTGAAGTGTTGGAACAGACTTCTCTTTCAGAGAAACGCATGTGAATTTCTGTGGAATGCTTGTAAGTAGCTTAAGGCACTTTCAAAGGAAAGTGATTTTCTCTGAAAGGACAGCATTTAGAAAGTGAAACAACACTCCATTCACTTCGCACAGTGAATTGAAGTGTTGGAACAGACCACTTCTCTTTCAGAGAAACAGATATGAGTTTTTTGTGAATGCTTGTAAGTAGCTTAAGGCACTTTCAAAGGAAAGTGATTTTCTCTGAAAGGACAGCATTTAGAAAGTGAAGCAACACTCCATTCACTTCGCACAGTGAATTGAAGTGTTGGAACAGACTGCTTCTTTTTCAGAGAAACACATGTGAATTTCTATTGAATGCTTGTAAGTAGCTTAAGGCACTTTCAATGGAAAGTGATTTTCTCTGAAAGGACAGCATTTAGAAAGTGAAGCAACACTCCATTCACTACGCACAGTGAATTGAAGTGTTGGAACAGACTGCTTCTCTTTCAGAAAAATGCATGTGAGTTTCTTGTGAATGCTTGTAAGTAGCTTAAGGCACTTTCAAAGGAAAGTGATTTTCTCTGAAAGGACAGCATTTAGAAAGTGAAGCAACACTCCATTCACTTTGCACAGTGAATTGAAGTGTTGGAACAGACTGCTTCTTTTTCAGAGAAACGCATGTGAATTTCTGTGGAATGCTTGTAAGTAGCTTAAGGCACTTTCAAAGGAAAGTGATTTTCTCTGAAAGGACAGCATTTAGAAAGTGAAGCAGCACTCCATTCACTTCGCACAGTGAATTGAAGTGTTGGAACAGACTGCTTCTCTTTCAGTGAAATGCATGTGAATTTCTGTTGAATGCTTGTAAGTAGCTTAAGGCACTTTCAAAGGAAAGTGATTTTCTCTGAAAGGACAGCATTTAGAAAGTGAAGCAACACTCCATTCACTTCGCACAGTGAATTGAAGTGTTGGAACAGACTGCTTCTCTTTCAGAGAAACGCATGTGAATTTTTATTGAATGCTTGTAAGTAGCTTAAGGCACTTTCAAAGGAAAGTGATTTTCTCAGAAAGGACAGCATTTAGAAAGTGAAACAACACTCCATTCACTACGCACAGTGAATTGAAGTGTTGAAACAGACTGCTTCTCTTTCAGAAAAATGCATGTGAGTTTCTTGTGAATGCTTGTAAGTAGCTTAAGGCACTTTAAAAGGAAAGTGATTTTCTCTGAAAGGACAGCATTTAGAATGTGAAGCAACACTCCATTCACTTTGCACAGTGAATTGAAGTGTTGGAACACACTGCTTCTTTTTCAGAGAAACGCATGTGTATTTCTGTGGAATGCTTGTAAGTGGCTTAAGGCACTTTCAAAGGAAAGTGGTTTTCCCTGAAAGGACAGCATTTAGAAAGTGAAGCAACACTCCATTCACTTCGCACAGTGAATTGAAGTGTTGGAACAGACTTCTCTTTCAGAGAAACGCATGTGAATTTCTGTGGAATGCTTGTAAGTAGCTTAAGGCACTTTCAAAGGAAAGTGATTTTCTCTGAAAGGACAGCATTTAGAAAGTGAAACAACACTCCATTCACTTCGCACAGTGAATTGAAGTGTTGGAACAGACCACTTCTCTTTCAGAGAAACAGATATGAGTTTTTTGTGAATGCTTGTAAGTAGCTTAAGGCACTTTCAAAGGAAAGTGATTTTCTCTGAAAGGACAGCATTTAGAAAGAGAAGCAACACTCCATTCACTTCGCACAGTGAATTGAAGTGTTGGAACAGACTGCTTCTCTTTCAGAGAAACGCATGTGAATTTCTATTGAATGCTTGTAAGTAGCTTAAGGCACTTTCAAAGGAAAGTGATTTTCTCAGAAAGGACAGCATTTAGAAAGTGAAGCAACACTCCATTCACTTCGCACAGTTAATTGAAGTGTTGGAACAGACTGCTTCTCTTTCAGAAAAATGCATGTGAGTTTCTTGTGAATGCTTGTAAGTAGCTTAAGGCACTTTCAAACGAAAGTGATTTTCTCTGAAAGGACAGAATTTAGAAAGTGAAGCAACACTCCATTCACTTCGCACAGTGAATTGAAGTGTTGGAACAGACTGCTACTTTTTCAGAGAAACGCATGTGAATTTCTGTGGAATGCTTGTAAGTAGCTTAAGGCACTTTCAAAGGAAAGTGATTTTCTCTGTAATGACAGCATTTAGAAAGTGAAGCAGCACTCCATTCTCTTCGCACAGTGAATTGAAGTGTTGGAACAGACTGCTTCTCTTTCAGTGAAATGCATGTGAATTTCTGTTGAATGCTTGTAAGTAGCTTAAGGCACTTTCAAAGGAAAGTGATTTTCTCTGAAAGGACAGCATTTAGAAAGTGAAGCAACACTCCATTCACTTCGCACAGTGAATTGAAGTGTTGGAACAGACTGCTTCTCTTTCAGTGAAACACATGTGAATTGCTGTTGAAGGCTTGTAAGTAGCTTAAGGCACTTTCAAAGGAAAGTGATTTTCTCTGAAAGGACAGCATTTAGAAAGTGAAGCAACACTCCATTCACTACACACAGTGAAGTGAAGTGTTGGAACAGACTGCTTCTCTTTCATAGAAACGCATTTGAGTGTCCTGTGAATGTGTGTAAGTATCTTAAAGCACTTTCAAAGGAAAGTGATTTTCTCTGAAAGGACAGCATTTAGAAAGTGAAACAACACTCCATTCACTTCGCACAGTGAATTGAAGTGTTGGAACAGACTTCTTCTCTTTCAGAGAAACGCATGTGAATTTCTGTGGAATGCTTGTAAGTTGCGTAAGGCACTTTCAAAGGAAAGTGATTTTCTCTGAAAGGACAGCATTTAGAAAGTGAAACAACACTCCATTCACTTCGCACAGTGAATTGAAGTGTTGGAACAAGACCACTTCTCTTTCAGAAACAGATATGAGTTTTTTGTGAATGCTTGTAAGTAGCTTAAGGCACTTTCAAAGGAAAGTGATTTTCTCTGAAAGGACAGCATTTAGAAAGTGAAGCAACACTCCATTCACTTCGCACAGTGAATTGAAGTGTTGGAACAGACTGCTTCTCTTTCAGAGAAACGCATGTGAATTTCTATTGAATGCTTGTAAGTAGCTTAAGGCACTTTCAAAGGAAAGTGATTTTCTCTGAAAGGACAGCATTTAGAAAGTGATGCAACACTCCATTCACTTCGCACAGTGAATTGAAGTGTTGGAACAGACTGCTTCTCTTTCAGTGAAATTCATGTGAATTTCTGTTGAATGCTGGTAAGTAGCTTAAGGCACTTTCAAAGGAAAGTGATTTTCTCTGAAAGGACAGCATTTAGAAAGTGAAACAACACTCCATTCACTTCGCACAGTGAATTGAAGTGGAACAGACTTCTTCTCTTTCAGAGAAACGCATGTGAATTTCTGTGGAATGCTTGTAAGTAGCTTAAGGCACTTTCAAAGGAAAGTGATTTTCTCTGAAAGGACAGCATTTAGAAAGTGAAACAACACTCCATTCACTTCGCACAGTGAATTGAAGTGTTGGAACAGACCACTTCTCTTTCAGAGAAACAGATATGAGTTTTTTGTGAATGCTTGTAAGTAGCTTAAGGCACTTTCAAAGGAAAGTGATTTTCTCTGAAAGGACAGTATTTAGAAAGTGAAGCAAGACTCCATTCACTTCACACAGTGAATTGAAGTGTTGGAACAGACTGCTTCTCTTTCAGAGAAACGCATGTGAATTTCTATTGAATGCTTGTAAGTAGCTTAAGGCACTTTCAAAGGAAAGTGATTTTCTCAGAAAGGACAGCATTTAGAAAGTGAAGCAACACTCCATTCACTACGCACAGTGAATGAAGTGTTGGAACAGACTGCTTCTCTTTCAGAAAAATGCATGTGAGTTTCTTGTGAATGCTTGTAAGTAGCTTAAGGCACTTTCAAAGAAAGTGATTTTCTCTGAAAGGACAGCATTTAGAAAGTGAAGCAACACTCCATTCACTTCGCACAGTGAATTGAAGTGTTGGAACAGACTGCTTCTCTTTCAGTGAAATGCATGTGAATTTCTGTTGAATGCTTGTAAGTAGCTTAAGGCACTTTCAAAGGAAAGTGATTGTCTCTGAAAGGACAGCATCTAGAAAGTGAAGCAACACTCCATTCACTTCGCACAGTGAATTGAAGTGTTGGAACAGACTGCTTCTCTTTCAGAAAAATGCATGTGAGTTTCTTGTGAATGCTTGTAAGTAGCTTAAGGCACTTTCAAAGGAAAGTGATTTTCTCTGAAAGGACAGCATTTAGAAAGTGAAGCAACACTCCATTCACTTTGCACAGTGAATTGAAGTGTTGGAACAGACTGCTTCTTTTTCAGAGAAACGCATGTGAATTTCTGTGGAATGCTTGTAAGTAGCTTAAGGCACTTTCAAAGGAAAGTGATTTTCTCTGAAAGGACAGCATTTAGAAAGTGAAGCAGCACTCCATTCACTTCGCACAGTGAATTGAAGTGTTGGAACAGACTGCTTCTCTTTCAGTGAAATGCATGTGAATTTCTGTTGAATGCTTGTAAGTAGCTTAAGGCACTTTCAAAGGAAAGTGATTTTCTCTGAAAGGACAGCATTTAGAAAGTGAAGCAACACTCCATTCACTTCGCACAGTGAATTGAAGTGTTGGAACAGACAGCTTCTCTTTCATAGAAACGCATTTGAGTTTCCTGTGAATGTGTGTAAGTAGCTTAAGGCACTTTCAAAGGAAAGTGATTTTCTCTGAAAGGACAGCATTTAGAAAGTGAAACAACACTCCATTCACTTTGCACAGTGAATTGAAGTGTTGGAACAGACTTCTTCTCTTTCAGAGAAACGCATGTGAATTTCTGTGGAATGCTTGTAAGTAGCTTAAGGCACTTTCAAAGGAAAGTGATTGTCTCTGAAAGGACAGCATTTAGAAAGTGAAACAACACTCCATTCACTTCGCACAGTGAATTGAAGTGTTGGAACAGACCACTCCTCTTTCAGAGAAACAGATATGAGTTTTTTGTGAATGCTTGTAAGTAGCTTAAGGCACTTTCAAAGGAAAGTGATTTTCTCTGAAAGGACAGCATTTAGAAAGTGAAGCAACACTCCATTCACTTCGCACAGTGAATTGAAGTGTTGGAACAGACTGCTTCTCTTTCAGAGAAACGCATGTGAATTTCTATTGAATGCTTGTAAGTAGCTTAAGGCACTTTCAAAGGAAAGTGATTTTCTCAGAAAGGACAGCATTTAGAAAGTGAAGCAACACTCCATTCACTACGCACAGTGAATTGAAGTGTTGGAACAGACTGCTTCTCTTTCATAGAAACGCATTTGAGTTTCCTGTGAATGTGTGTAAGTAGCTTAAGGCACTTTCAAAGGAAAGTGATTTTCTCTGAAAGGACAGCATTTAGAAAGTGAAACAACACTCCATTCACTTCGCACAGTGAATTGAAGTGTTGGAACAGACTGCTTCTCTTTCAGAGAAACGCATGTGAATTTCTATTTAATGCTTGTAAGTAGCTTAAGGCACTTTCAAAGGAAAGTGATTTTCTCTGAAAGGACAGCATTTAGAAAGTGAAGCAACACTCCATTCACTTCGCACAGTGAATTGAAGTGTTGGAACAGACTGCTTCTCTTTCAGAGAAACGCATGTGAATTTCTATTTAATGCTTGTAAGTAGCTTAAGGCACTTTCAAAGGAAAGTGATTTTCTCAGAAAGGACAGCATTTAGAAAGTGAAGCAACACTCCATTCACTACGCACAGTGAATTGAAGTGTTGGAACAGACTGCTTCTCTTTCAGAAAAATGCATGTGAGTTTCTTGTGAATGCTTGTAAGTAGCTTAAGGCACTTTCAAAGGAAAGTGATTTTCTCTGAAAGGACAGAATTTAGAAAGTGAAGCAACACTCCATTCACTTCGCACAGTGAATTGAAGTGTTGGAACAGACTGCTTCTTTTTCAGAGAAACGCATGTGAATTTCTGTGGAATGCTTGTAAGTAGCTTAAGGCACTTTCAAAGGAAAGTGATTTTCTCTGAAACGACAGCATTTAGAAAGTGAAGCAACACTCCATTCACTTCGCACAGTGAATTGAAGTGTTGGAACAGACTGCTTCTCTTTCAGTGAAATGCATGTGAATTTCTGTTGAATGCTTGTAAGTAGCTTAAGGCACTTTCAAAGAAAGTGATTTTCTCTGAAAGGACAGCATTTAGAAAGTGAAGCAACACTCCATTCACTTCGCACAGTGAATTGAAGTGTTGGAACAGACTGCTTCTCTTTCAGTGAAATGCATGTGAATTTCTGTTGAATGCTTGTAAGTAGCTTAAGGCACTTTCAAAGGAAAGTGATTGTCTCTGAAAGGACAGCATCTAGAAAGTGAAGCAACACTCCATTCACTTCGCACAGTGAATTGAAGTGTTGGAACAGACTGCTTCTCTTTCAGAAAAATGCATGTGAGTTTCTTGTGAATGCTTGTAAGTAGCTTAAGGCACTTTCAAAGGAAAGTGATTTTCTCTGAAAGGACAGCATTTAGAAAGTGAAGCAACACTCCATTCACTTTGCACAGTGAATTGAAGTGTTGGAACAGACTGCTTCTTTTTCAGAGAAACGCATGTGAATTTCTGTGGAATGCTTGTAAGTAGCTTAAGGCACTTTCAAAGGAAAGTGATTTTCTCTGAAAGGACAGCATTTAGAAAGTGAAGCAGCACTCCATTCACTTCGCACAGTGAATTGAAGTGTTGGAACAGACTGCTTCTCTTTCAGTGAAATGCATGTGAATTTCTGTTGAATGCTTGTAAGTAGCTTAAGGCACTTTCAAAGGAAAGTGATTTTCTCTGAAAGGACAGCATTTAGAAAGTGAAGCAACACTCCATTCACTTCGCACAGTGAATTGAAGTGTTGGAACAGACAGCTTCTCTTTCATAGAAACGCATTTGAGTTTCCTGTGAATGTGTGTAAGTAGCTTAAGGCACTTTCAAAGGAAAGTGATTTTCTCTGAAAGGACAGCATTTAGAAAGTGAAACAACACTCCATTCACTTTGCACAGTGAATTGAAGTGTTGGAACAGACTTCTTCTCTTTCAGAGAAACGCATGTGAATTTCTGTGGAATGCTTGTAAGTAGCTTAAGGCACTTTCAAAGGAAAGTGATTGTCTCTGAAAGGACAGCATTTAGAAAGTGAAACAACACTCCATTCACTTCGCACAGTGAATTGAAGTGTTGGAACAGACCACTCCTCTTTCAGAGAAACAGACATGAGTTTTTTGTGAATGCTTGTAAGTAGCTTAAGGCACTTTCAAAGGAAAGTGATTTTCTCTGAAAGGACAGCATTTAGAAAGTGAAGCAACACTCCATTCACTTCGCACAGTGAATTGAAGTGTTGGAACAGACTGCTTCTCTTTCAGAGAAACGCATGTGAATTTCTATTGAATGCTTGTAAGTAGCTTAAGGCACTTTCAAAGGAAAGTGATTTTCTCAGAAAGGACAGCATTTAGAAAGTGAAGCAACACTCCATTCACTACGCACAGTGAATTGAAGTGTTGGAACAGACTGCTTCTCTTTCATAGAAACGCATTTGAGTTTCCTGTGAATGTGTGTAAGTAGCTTAAGGCACTTTCAAAGGAAAGTGATTTTCTCTGAAAGGACAGCATTTAGAAAGTGAAACAACACTCCATTCACTTCGCACAGTGAATTGAAGTGTTGGAACAGACTGCTTCTCTTTCAGAGAAACGCATGTGAATTTCTATTTAATGCTTGTAAGTAGCTTAAGGCACTTTCAAAGGAAAGTGATTTTCTCTGAAAGGACAGCATTTAGAAAGTGAAGCAACACTCCATTCACTTCGCACAGTGAATTGAAGTGTTGGAACAGACTGCTTCTCTTTCAGAGAAACGCATGTGAATTTCTATTTAATGCTTGTAAGTAGCTTAAGGCACTTTCAAAGGAAAGTGATTTTCTCAGAAAGGACAGCATTTAGAAAGTGAAGCAACACTCCATTCACTACGCACAGTGAATTGAAGTGTTGGAACAGACTGCTTCTCTTTCAGAAAAATGCATGTGAGTTTCTTGTGAATGCTTGTAAGTAGCTTAAGGCACTTTCAAAGGAAAGTGATTTTCTCTGAAAGGACAGAATTTAGAAAGTGAAGCAACACTCCATTCACTTCGCACAGTGAATTGAAGTGTTGGAACAGACTGCTTCTTTTTCAGAGAAACGCATGTGAATTTCTGTGGAATGCTTGTAAGTAGCTTAAGGCACTTTCAAAGGAAAGTGATTTTCTCTGAAACGACAGCATTTAGAAAGTGAAGCAACACTCCATTCACTTCGCACAGTGAATTGAAGTGTTGGAACAGACTGCTTCTCTTTCAGTGAAATGCATGTGAATTTCTGTTGAATGCTTGTAAGTAGCTTAAGGCACTTTCAAAGGAAAGTGATTTTCTCTGAAAGGACAGCATTTAGAAAGTGAAACAACACTCCATTCACTTCGCACAGTGAATTGAAGTGTTGGAACAGACTGCTTCTCTTTCAGTGAAACACATGTGAATTTCTGTTGAAGGCTTGTAAGTAGCTTTAGGCACTTTCAAAGGAAAGTGATTTTCTCTGAAAGGACAGCATTTAGAAAGTGAAGCAACACACCATTCACTACGCACAGGGAATTGAAGTGTTGGAACAGACAGCTTCTCTTTCATAGAAACGCATTTGAGTTTCCTGTGAATGTGTGTAAGTAGCTTAAGGCACTTTCAAAGGAAAGTGATTTTCTCTGAAAGGACAGCATTTAGAAAGTGAAACAACACTCCATTCACTTCGCACAGTGAATTGAAGTGTTGGAACAGACTTCTTCTCTTTCAGAGAAACGCATGTGAATTTCTGTGGAATGCTTGTAAGTAGCTTAAGGCACTTTCAAAGGAAAGTGATTTTCTCTGAAAGGACAGCATTTAGAAAGTGAAACAACACTCCATTCACTTCGCACAGTGAATTGAAGTGTTGGAACAGACCACTTCTCTTTCAGAAACAGATATGAGTTTTTTGTGAATGCTTGTAAGTAGCTTAAGGCACTTTCAAAGGAAAGTGATTTTCTCTGAAAGGACAGCATTTAGAAAGTGAAGCAGCACTCCATTCACTTCGCACAGTGAATTGAAGTGTTGGAACAGACTGCTTCTCTTTCAGTGAAATTCATGTGAATTTCTGTTGAATGCTTGTAAGTAGCTTAAGGCACTTTCAAAGGAAAGTGATTTTCTCTGAAAGGACAGCATTTAGAATGTGAAGCAACACTCCATTCACTTTGCACAGTGAATTGAAGTGTTGGAACAGACTTCTTCTTTTTCAGAGAAACGCATGTAAATTTCTGTGGAATGCTTGTAAGTAGCTTAAGGCACTTTCAAAGGAAAGTGATTTTCTCTGAAAGGACAGCATTTAGAAAGTGAAGCAACACTCCATTCACTTCGCACAGTGAATTGAAGTGTTGGAGCAGACCGCTTCTCTTTCAGAGAAACAGATATGAGTTTTTTGTGAATGCTTGTTAGTAGCTTAAGGCACTTTCAAAGGAAAGTGATTTTCTCTGAAAGGACAGCATTTAGAAAGTGAAGCAACACTCCATTCACTTCGCACAGTGAATTGAAGTGTTGGAACAGACTGCTTCTCTTTCAGAGAAACGCATGTGAATTTCTATTGAATGCTTGTAAGTAGCTTAAGGCACTTTCAAAGGAAAGTGATTTTCTCTGAAAGGACAGCATTTAGAAAGTGAAGCAGCACTCCATTCACTTCGCACAGTGAATTGAAGTGTTGGAATAGACTGCTTCTCTTTCAGTGAAATGCATGTGAATTTCTGTGGAATACTTGTAAGTAGCTTAAGGCACTTTCAAAGGAAAGTGATTTTCTCTGAAAGGACAGCATTTAGAAAGTGAAGCAACACTCCATTCACTTCGCACAGTGAATTGAAGTGTTGGAACAGACTGCTTCTCTTTCAGAGAAACGCATGTGAATTTCTATTGAATGCTTGTAAGTAGCTTAAGGCACTTTCAAAGGAAAGTGATTTTCTCTGAAAGGACAGCATTTAGAAAGTGAAGCAGCACTCCATTCACTTCGCACAGTGAATTGAAGTGTTGGAATAGACTGCTTCTCTTTCAGTGAAATGCATGTGAATTTCTGTGGAATGCTTGTAAGTAGCTTAAGGCACTTTAAAAGGAAAGTGATTTTCTCTGAAAGGACAGCATTTAGAAAGTGAAGCAACACTCCATTCACTTCGCACAGTGAATTGAAGTGTTGGAACAGACTGCTTCTCTTTCAGTGAAATGCATGTGAATTTCAGTTGAATGCTTGTAAGTAGCTTAAGGCACTTTCAAAGGAAAGTGATTTTCTCTGAAAGGACAGCATTTAGAAAGTGAAGCAACACTCCATTCACTTCGCACAGTGAATTGAAGTGTTGGAACAGACTGCTTCTCTTTCAATGAAATGCATGTGAATTTCTGTTGAATGCTTGTAAGTAGCTTAAGGCACTTTAAAAGGAAAGTGATTTTCTCTGAAAGGACAGCATTTAGAAAGTGAAGCAACACTCCATTCACTTCGCACAGTGAATTGAAGTTTTGAACAGACAGATTCTCTTTCATAGAAACGCATTTGAGTTTCCTGTGAATGTGTGTAAGTAGCTTAAGGCACTTTCAAAGGAAAGTGATTTTCTCTGAAAGGACAGCATTTAGAAAGTGAAACAACACTCCATTCACTTCGCACAGTGAATTGAAGTGTTGGAACAGACTTCTCTTTCAGAGAAACGCATGTGAATTTCTGTGGAATGCTTGTAAGTAGCTTAAGGCACTTTCAAAGGAAAGTGATTTTCTCTGAAAGGACAGCATTTAGAAAGTGAAGCAACACTCCATTCACTTCGCACAGTGAATTGAAGTGTTGGAACAGACTGCTTCTTTTTCAGAGAAACGCATGTGAATTTCTGTGGAATGCTTGTAAGTAGCTTAAGGCACTTTCAAAGGAAAGTGATTTTCTCTGAAAGGACAGCATTTAGAAAGTGAAGCAACACTCCATTCACTTCGCACAGTGAATTGAAGTGTTGGAACAGACTGCTTCTCTTTCACTGAAACGCATGTGAATTTCTGTTGAATGCTTGTAAGTAGCTTAAGGCACTTTCAAAGGAAAGTGATTTTCTCTGAAAGGACAGCATTTAGAAAGTGAAGCAACACTCCATTCACTTCACACAGTGAATTGAAGTGTTGGAACAGACAGTATCTCTTTCATAGAAACGCATTTGGGTTTCCTGTGAATGTGTGTAAGTAGCTTAAGGCACTTTCAAAGGAAAGTGATATTCTCTGAAAGGACAGCATTTAGAAAGTGAAACAACACTCCATTCACTTCGCACAGTGAATTGCAGTGTTGGAACAGAGTGCTTCTCTTTCAGAAAAATGCATGTGAATTTCTTGTGAATGATTGTAAGTAGCTTAAGGCACTTTCAAAGGAAAGTGATTTTCTCTGAAAGGACAGCATTTAGAAAGTGAAGCAACACTCCATTCACTTCGTACAGTGAATTGAAGTGTTGGAACAGACTGCTTCTTTTTCAGAGAAACGCATGTGAATTTCTGTGGAATGCTTGCATGTAGCTTAAGGCACTTTCAAAGGAAAGTGATTTTCTCTGAAAGGACAGCATTTAGAAAGTGATGCAACACTCCATTCACTTCGCACAGTGAATTGAAGTGTTGGAACAGACTGCTTCTCTTTCAGTGAAACGCATGTGAATTTCTGTTGAATGCTTGTAAGTAGCTTAAGGCACTTTCAAAGGAAAGTGATTTTCTCTGAAAGGACAGTATTTAGAAAGTGAAGCAACACTCTATTCACTTCGCACAGTGAATTGAAGTGTTGGAACAGACAGCTTCTCTTTCATAGAAACGCATTTGAGTTTCCTGTGAATGTGTGTAAGTAGCTTAAGGCACTTTCAAAGGAAAGTGATTTTCTCTGAAAGGACAGCATTTAGAAAGTGAAACAACACTCCATTCACTTCGCACAGTGAATTGAAGTGGAACAGACTTCTTCTCTTTCAGAGAAACGCATGTGAATTTCTGTGGAATGCTTGTAAGTAGCTTAAGGCACTTTCAAAGGAAAGTGATTTTCTCTGAAAGGACAGCATTTAGAAAGTGAAACAACACTCCATTCACTTCGCACAGTGAATTGAAGTGTTGGAACAGACCACTTCTCTTTCAGAGAAACAGATATGAGTTTTTTGTGAATGCTTGTAAGTAGCTTAAGGCACTTTCAAAGGAAAGTGATTTTCTCTGAAAGGACAGTATTTAGAAAGTGAAGCAAGACTCCATTCACTTCACACAGTGAATTGAAGTGTTGGAACAGACTGCTTCTCTTTCAGAGAAACGCATGTGAATTTCTATTGAATGCTTGTAAGTAGCTTAAGGCACTTTCAAAGGAAAGTGATTTTCTCAGAAAGGACAGCATTTAGAAAGTGAAGCAACACTCCATTCACTACGCACAGTGAATGAAGTGTTGGAACAGACTGCTTCTCTTTCAGAAAAATGCATGTGAGTTTCTTGTGAATGCTTGTAAGTAGCTTAAGGCACTTTCAAAGAAAGTGATTTTCTCTGAAAGGACAGCATTTAGAAAGTGAAGCAACACTCCATTCACTTCGCACAGTGAATTGAAGTGTTGGAACAGACTGCTTCTCTTTCAGTGAAATGCATGTGAATTTCTGTTGAATGCTTGTAAGTAGCTTAAGGCACTTTCAAAGGAAAGTGATTGTCTCTGAAAGGACAGCATCTAGAAAGTGAAGCAACACTCCATTCACTTCGCACAGTGAATTGAAGTGTTGGAACAGACTGCTTCTCTTTCAGAAAAATGCATGTGAGTTTCTTGTGAATGCTTGTAAGTAGCTTAAGGCACTTTCAAAGGAAAGTGATTTTCTCTGAAAGGACAGCATTTAGAAAGTGAAGCAACACTCCATTCACTTTGCACAGTGAATTGAAGTGTTGGAACAGACTGCTTCTTTTTCAGAGAAACGCATGTGAATTTCTGTGGAATGCTTGTAAGTAGCTTAAGGCACTTTCAAAGGAAAGTGATTTTCTCTGAAAGGACAGCATTTAGAAAGTGAAGCAGCACTCCATTCACTTCGCACAGTGAATTGAAGTGTTGGAACAGACTGCTTCTCTTTCAGTGAAATGCATGTGAATTTCTGTTGAATGCTTGTAAGTAGCTTAAGGCACTTTCAAAGGAAAGTGATTTTCTCTGAAAGGACAGCATTTAGAAAGTGAAGCAACACTCCATTCACTTCGCACAGTGAATTGAAGTGTTGGAACAGACAGCTTCTCTTTCATAGAAACGCATTTGAGTTTCCTGTGAATGTGTGTAAGTAGCTTAAGGCACTTTCAAAGGAAAGTGATTTTCTCTGAAAGGACAGCATTTAGAAAGTGAAACAACACTCCATTCACTTTGCACAGTGAATTGAAGTGTTGGAACAGACTTCTTCTCTTTCAGAGAAACGCATGTGAATTTCTGTGGAATGCTTGTAAGTAGCTTAAGGCACTTTCAAAGGAAAGTGATTGTCTCTGAAAGGACAGCATTTAGAAAGTGAAACAACACTCCATTCACTTCGCACAGTGAATTGAAGTGTTGGAACAGACCACTCCTCTTTCAGAGAAACAGATATGAGTTTTTTGTGAATGCTTGTAAGTAGCTTAAGGCACTTTCAAAGGAAAGTGATTTTCTCTGAAAGGACAGCATTTAGAAAGTGAAGCAACACTCCATTCACTTCGCACAGTGAATTGAAGTGTTGGAACAGACTGCTTCTCTTTCAGAGAAACGCATGTGAATTTCTATTGAATGCTTGTAAGTAGCTTAAGGCACTTTCAAAGGAAAGTGATTTTCTCAGAAAGGACAGCATTTAGAAAGTGAAGCAACACTCCATTCACTACGCACAGTGAATTGAAGTGTTGGAACAGACTGCTTCTCTTTCATAGAAACGCATTTGAGTTTCCTGTGAATGTGTGTAAGTAGCTTAAGGCACTTTCAAAGGAAAGTGATTTTCTCTGAAAGGACAGCATTTAGAAAGTGAAACAACACTCCATTCACTTCGCACAGTGAATTGAAGTGTTGGAACAGACTGCTTCTCTTTCAGAGAAACGCATGTGAATTTCTATTTAATGCTTGTAAGTAGCTTAAGGCACTTTCAAAGGAAAGTGATTTTCTCTGAAAGGACAGCATTTAGAAAGTGAAGCAACACTCCATTCACTTCGCACAGTGAATTGAAGTGTTGGAACAGACTGCTTCTCTTTCAGAGAAACGCATGTGAATTTCTATTTAATGCTTGTAAGTAGCTTAAGGCACTTTCAAAGGAAAGTGATTTTCTCAGAAAGGACAGCATTTAGAAAGTGAAGCAACACTCCATTCACTACGCACAGTGAATTGAAGTGTTGGAACAGACTGCTTCTCTTTCAGAAAAATGCATGTGAGTTTCTTGTGAATGCTTGTAAGTAGCTTAAGGCACTTTCAAAGGAAAGTGATTTTCTCTGAAAGGACAGAATTTAGAAAGTGAAGCAACACTCCATTCACTTCGCACAGTGAATTGAAGTGTTGGAACAGACTGCTTCTTTTTCAGAGAAACGCATGTGAATTTCTGTGGAATGCTTGTAAGTAGCTTAAGGCACTTTCAAAGGAAAGTGATTTTCTCTGAAACGACAGCATTTAGAAAGTGAAGCAACACTCCATTCACTTCGCACAGTGAATTGAAGTGTTGGAACAGACTGCTTCTCTTTCAGTGAAATGCATGTGAATTTCTGTTGAATGCTTGTAAGTAGCTTAAGGCACTTTCAAAGAAAGTGATTTTCTCTGAAAGGACAGCATTTAGAAAGTGAAGCAACACTCCATTCACTTCGCACAGTGAATTGAAGTGTTGGAACAGACTGCTTCTCTTTCAGTGAAATGCATGTGAATTTCTGTTGAATGCTTGTAAGTAGCTTAAGGCACTTTCAAAGGAAAGTGATTGTCTCTGAAAGGACAGCATCTAGAAAGTGAAGCAACACTCCATTCACTTCGCACAGTGAATTGAAGTGTTGGAACAGACTGCTTCTCTTTCAGAAAAATGCATGTGAGTTTCTTGTGAATGCTTGTAAGTAGCTTAAGGCACTTTCAAAGGAAAGTGATTTTCTCTGAAAGGACAGCATTTAGAAAGTGAAGCAACACTCCATTCACTTTGCACAGTGAATTGAAGTGTTGGAACAGACTGCTTCTTTTTCAGAGAAACGCATGTGAATTTCTGTGGAATGCTTGTAAGTAGCTTAAGGCACTTTCAAAGGAAAGTGATTTTCTCTGAAAGGACAGCATTTAGAAAGTGAAGCAGCACTCCATTCACTTCGCACAGTGAATTGAAGTGTTGGAACAGACTGCTTCTCTTTCAGTGAAATGCATGTGAATTTCTGTTGAATGCTTGTAAATAGCTTAAGGCACTTTCAAAGGAAAGTGATTTTCTCTGAAAGGACAGCATTTAGAAAGTGAAGCAACACTCCATTCACTTCGCACAGTGAATTGAAGTGTTGGAACAGACAGCTTCTCTTTCATAGAAACGCATTTGAGTTTCCTGTGAATGTGTGTAAGTAGCTTAAGGCACTTTCAAAGGAAAGTGATTTTCTCTGAAAGGACAGCATTTAGAAAGTGAAACAACACTCCATTCACTTTGCACAGTGAATTGAAGTGTTGGAACAGACTTCTTCTCTTTCAGAGAAACGCATGTGAATTTCTGTGGAATGCTTGTAAGTAGCTTAAGGCACTTTCAAAGGAAAGTGATTGTCTCTGAAAGGACAGCATTTAGAAAGTGAAACAACACTCCATTCACTTCGCACAGTGAATTGAAGTGTTGGAACAGACCACTCCTCTTTCAGAGAAACAGACATGAGTTTTTTGTGAATGCTTGTAAGTAGCTTAAGGCACTTTCAAAGGAAAGTGATTTTCTCTGAAAGGACAGCATTTAGAAAGTGAAGCAACACTCCATTCACTTCGCACAGTGAATTGAAGTGTTGGAACAGACTGCTTCTCTTTCAGAGAAACGCATGTGAATTTCTATTGAATGCTTGTAAGTAGCTTAAGGCACTTTCAAAGGAAAGTGATTTTCTCAGAAAGGACAGCATTTAGAAAGTGAAGCAACACTCCATTCACTACGCACAGTGAATTGAAGTGTTGGAACAGACTGCTTCTCTTTCATAGAAACGCATTTGAGTTTCCTGTGAATGTGTGTAAGTAGCTTAAGGCACTTTCAAAGGAAAGTGATTTTCTCTGAAAGGACAGCATTTAGAAAGTGAAACAACACTCCATTCACTTCGCACAGTGAATTGAAGTGTTGGAACAGACTGCTTCTCTTTCAGAGAAACGCATGTGAATTTCTATTTAATGCTTGTAAGTAGCTTAAGGCACTTTCAAAGGAAAGTGATTTTCTCTGAAAGGACAGCATTTAGAAAGTGAAGCAACACTCCATTCACTTCGCACAGTGAATTGAAGTGTTGGAACAGACTGCTTCTCTTTCAGAGAAACGCATGTGAATTTCTATTTAATGCTTGTAAGTAGCTTAAGGCACTTTCAAAGGAAAGTGATTTTCTCAGAAAGGACAGCATTTAGAAAGTGAAGCAACACTCCATTCACTACGCACAGTGAATTGAAGTGTTGGAACAGACTGCTTCTCTTTCAGAAAAATGCATGTGAGTTTCTTGTGAATGCTTGTAAGTAGCTTAAGGCACTTTCAAAGGAAAGTGATTTTCTCTGAAAGGACAGAATTTAGAAAGTGAAGCAACACTCCATTCACTTCGCACAGTGAATTGAAGTGTTGGAACAGACTGCTTCTTTTTCAGAGAAACGCATGTGAATTTCTGTGGAATGCTTGTAAGTAGCTTAAGGCACTTTCAAAGGAAAGTGATTTTCTCTGAAACGACAGCATTTAGAAAGTGAAGCAACACTCCATTCACTTCGCACAGTGAATTGAAGTGTTGGAACAGACTGCTTCTCTTTCAGTGAAATGCATGTGAATTTCTGTTGAATGCTTGTAAGTAGCTTAAGGCACTTTCAAAGGAAAGTGATTTTCTCTGAAAGGACAGCATTTAGAAAGTGAAACAACACTCCATTCACTTCGCACAGTGAATTGAAGTGTTGGAACAGACTGCTTCTCTTTCAGTGAAACACATGTGAATTTCTGTTGAAGGCTTGTAAGTAGCTTTAGGCACTTTCAAAGGAAAGTGATTTTCTCTGAAAGGACAGCATTTAGAAAGTGAAGCAACACACCATTCACTACGCACAGGGAATTGAAGTGTTGGAACAGACAGCTTCTCTTTCATAGAAACGCATTTGAGTTTCCTGTGAATGTGTGTAAGTAGCTTAAGGCACTTTCAAAGGAAAGTGATTTTCTCTGAAAGGACAGCATTTAGAAAGTGAAACAACACTCCATTCACTTCGCACAGTGAATTGAAGTGTTGGAACAGACTTCTTCTCTTTCAGAGAAACGCATGTGAATTTCTGTGGAATGCTTGTAAGTAGCTTAAGGCACTTTCAAAGGAAAGTGATTTTCTCTGAAAGGACAGCATTTAGAAAGTGAAACAACACTCCATTCACTTCGCACAGTGAATTGAAGTGTTGGAACAGACCACTTCTCTTTCAGAAACAGATATGAGTTTTTTGTGAATGCTTGTAAGTAGCTTAAGGCACTTTCAAAGGAAAGTGATTTTCTCTGAAAGGACAGCATTTAGAAAGTGAAGCAGCACTCCATTCACTTCGCACAGTGAATTGAAGTGTTGGAACAGACTGCTTCTCTTTCAGTGAAATTCATGTGAATTTCTGTTGAATGCTTGTAAGTAGCTTAAGGCACTTTCAAAGGAAAGTGATTTTCTCTGAAAGGACAGCATTTAGAATGTGAAGCAACACTCCATTCACTTTGCACAGTGAATTGAAGTGTTGGAACAGACTTCTTCTTTTTCAGAGAAACGCATGTAAATTTCTGTGGAATGCTTGTAAGTAGCTTAAGGCACTTTCAAAGGAAAGTGATTTTCTCTGAAAGGACAGCATTTAGAAAGTGAAGCAACACTCCATTCACTTCGCACAGTGAATTGAAGTGTTGGAGCAGACCGCTTCTCTTTCAGAGAAACAGATATGAGTTTTTTGTGAATGCTTGTTAGTAGCTTAAGGCACTTTCAAAGGAAAGTGATTTTCTCTGAAAGGACAGCATTTAGAAAGTGAAGCAACACTCCATTCACTTCGCACAGTGAATTGAAGTGTTGGAACAGACTGCTTCTCTTTCAGAGAAACGCATGTGAATTTCTATTGAATGCTTGTAAGTAGCTTAAGGCACTTTCAAAGGAAAGTGATTTTCTCTGAAAGGACAGCATTTAGAAAGTGAAGCAGCACTCCATTCACTTCGCACAGTGAATTGAAGTGTTGGAATAGACTGCTTCTCTTTCAGTGAAATGCATGTGAATTTCTGTGGAATACTTGTAAGTAGCTTAAGGCACTTTCAAAGGAAAGTGATTTTCTCTGAAAGGACAGCATTTAGAAAGTGAAGCAACACTCCATTCACTTCGCACAGTGAATTGAAGTGTTGGAACAGACTGCTTCTCTTTCAGAGAAACGCATGTGAATTTCTATTGAATGCTTGTAAGTAGCTTAAGGCACTTTCAAAGGAAAGTGATTTTCTCTGAAAGGACAGCATTTAGAAAGTGAAGCAGCACTCCATTCACTTCGCACAGTGAATTGAAGTGTTGGAATAGACTGCTTCTCTTTCAGTGAAATGCATGTGAATTTCTGTGGAATGCTTGTAAGTAGCTTAAGGCACTTTAAAAGGAAAGTGATTTTCTCTGAAAGGACAGCATTTAGAAAGTGAAGCAACACTCCATTCACTTCGCACAGTGAATTGAAGTGTTGGAACAGACTGCTTCTCTTTCAGTGAAATGCATGTGAATTTCAGTTGAATGCTTGTAAGTAGCTTAAGGCACTTTCAAAGGAAAGTGATTTTCTCTGAAAGGACAGCATTTAGAAAGTGAAGCAACACTCCATTCACTTCGCACAGTGAATTGAAGTGTTGGAACAGACTGCTTCTCTTTCAATGAAATGCATGTGAATTTCTGTTGAATGCTTGTAAGTAGCTTAAGGCACTTTAAAAGGAAAGTGATTTTCTCTGAAAGGACAGCATTTAGAAAGTGAAGCAACACTCCATTCACTTCGCACAGTGAATTGAAGTTTTGAACAGACAGATTCTCTTTCATAGAAACGCATTTGAGTTTCCTGTGAATGTGTGTAAGTAGCTTAAGGCACTTTCAAAGGAAAGTGATTTTCTCTGAAAGGACAGCATTTAGAAAGTGAAACAACACTCCATTCACTTCGCACAGTGAATTGAAGTGTTGGAACAGACTTCTCTTTCAGAGAAACGCATGTGAATTTCTGTGGAATGCTTGTAAGTAGCTTAAGGCACTTTCAAAGGAAAGTGATTTTCTCTGAAAGGACAGCATTTAGAAAGTGAAGCAACACTCCATTCACTTCGCACAGTGAATTGAAGTGTTGGAACAGACTGCTTCTTTTTCAGAGAAACGCATGTGAATTTCTGTGGAATGCTTGTAAGTAGCTTAAGGCACTTTCAAAGGAAAGTGATTTTCTCTGAAAGGACAGCATTTAGAAAGTGAAGCAACACTCCATTCACTTCGCACAGTGAATTGAAGTGTTGGAACAGACTGCTTCTCTTTCACTGAAACGCATGTGAATTTCTGTTGAATGCTTGTAAGTAGCTTAAGGCACTTTCAAAGGAAAGTGATTTTCTCTGAAAGGACAGCATTTAGAAAGTGAAGCAACACTCCATTCACTTCACACAGTGAATTGAAGTGTTGGAACAGACAGTATCTCTTTCATAGAAACGCATTTGGGTTTCCTGTGAATGTGTGTAAGTAGCTTAAGGCACTTTCAAAGGAAAGTGATATTCTCTGAAAGGACAGCATTTAGAAAGTGAAACAACACTCCATTCACTTCGCACAGTGAATTGCAGTGTTGGAACAGAGTGCTTCTCTTTCAGAAAAATGCATGTGAATTTCTTGTGAATGATTGTAAGTAGCTTAAGGCACTTTCAAAGGAAAGTGATTTTCTCTGAAATGACAGCATTTAGAAAGTGAAGCAACACTCCATTCACTTCGCACAGTGAATTGAAGTGTTGGAACAGACGGCTTCTTTTTCAGAGAAACGCATGTGAATTTCTGTGGAATGCTTGTAAGTAGCTTAAGGCACTTTCAAAGGAAAGTGATTTTCTCTGAAAGGACAGCATTTAGAAAGTGAAGCAACACTCCATTCACTTCGCACAGTGAATTGAAGTGTTGGAACAGACTGCTTCTCTTTCAGTGAAATGCATGTGAATTTCTGTTGAATGCTTGTAAGTAGCTTAAGGCACTTTCAAAGGAAAGTGATTTTCTCTGAAAGGACAGCATTTAGAAAGTGAAGCAACACTCCATTCACTTCGCACAGTGAATTGAAGTGTTGGAACAGACTGCTTCTCTTTCAGAGAAACAGATATGAGTTTTTTGTGAATGCATGTAAGTAGCTTAAGGCACTTTCAAAGGAAAGTGATTTTCTCTGAAAGGACAGCATTTAGAAAGTGAAGCAACACTCCATTCACTTCGCACAGTGAATTGAAGTGTTGGAACAGACTGCTTCTCTTTCAGAAAAATGCATGTGAGTTTCTTGTGAATGCTTGTAAGTAGCTTAAGGCACTTTCAAAGGAAAGTGATTTTCTCTGAAAGGACAGCATTTAGAAAGTGAAGCAACACTCCATTCACTTCGCACAGTGAATTGAAGTGTTGGAACAGACTGCTTCTTTTTCAGAGAAACACATGTGAATTTCTATTGAATGCTTGTAAGTAGCTTAAGGCACTTTCAAAGGAAAGTGATTTTCTCTGAAAGGACAGCATTTAGAAAGTGAAGCAACACTCCATTCACTTCGCACAGTGAATTGAAGTGTTGGAACAGACTGCTTCTCTTTCAGAAAAATGCATGTGAGTTTCTTGTGAATGCTTGTAAGTAGCTTAAGGCACTTTCAAAGGAAAGTGATTTTCTCTGAAAGGACTGCATTTAGAAAGTGAAGCAACACTCCATTCACTTCGCACAGTGAATTGAAGTGTTGGAACAGACTGCTTCTTTTTCAGAGAAACACATGTGAATTTCTATTGAATGCTTGTAAGTAGCTTAAGGCACTTTCAAAGGAAAGTGATTTTCTCTGAAAGGACAGCATTTAGAAAGTGAAGCAACACTCCATTCACTTTGCACAGTGAATTGAAGTGTTGGAACAGACTGCTTCTCTTTCAGAAAAATGCATGTGAGTTTCTTGTGAATGCTTGTAAGTAGCTTAAGGCACTTTCAAAAGAAAGTGATTTTCTCTGAAAGGACAGCATTTAGAAAGTGAAGCAACACTCCATTCACTTCGCACAGTGAATTGAAGTGTTGGAACAGACTGCTTCTTTTTCAGAGAAATGCATGTGAATTTCTGTGGAATGCTTGCAAGTAGCTTAAGGCACTTTCAAAGGAAAATGATTTTCTCTGAAAGGACAGCATTTAGAAAGTGATGCAACACTCCATTCACTTCGCACAGTGAATTGAAGTGTTGGAACAGACTGCTTCTCTTTCAGTGAAACGCATGTGAATTTCTGTTGAATGCTTGTAAGTAGCTTAAGGCACTTTCAAAGGAAAGTGATTTTCTCTGAAAGGACAGTATTTAGAAAGTGAAGCAACACTCAATTCACTTCGCACAGTGAATTGAAGTGTTGGAACAGACAGCTTCTCTTTCATAGAAACGCATTTGAGTTTCCTGTGAATGTGTGTAAGTAGCTTAAGGCACTTTCAAAGGAAAGTGATTTTCTCTGAAAGGACAGCATTTAGAAAGTGAAACAACACTCCATTCACTTCGCACAGTGAATTGAAGTGTTGGATCAGACTTCTTCTCTTTCAGAGTAACGCATGTGAATTTCTGTGGAATGCTTGTAAGTAGCTTAAGGCACTTTCAAAGGAAAGTGATTTTCTCTGAAAGGACAGCATTTAGAAAGTGAAACAACACTCCATTCACTTCGCACAGTGAATTGAAGTGTTGGAAAAGGACCACTTCTCTTTCAGAGAAACAGATATGAGTTTTTTGTGAATGCTTGTAAGCAGCTTAAGGCACTTTCAAAGGAAAGTGATTTTCTCTGAAAGGACAGCATTTAGAAAGTGAAGTAACTCTCCATTCACTTCGCACAGTGAATTGAATTGTTGGAACAGACTGCTTCTCTTTCAGAGAAACGCATGTGAATTTCTATTGAATGCTTGTAAGTAGCTTAAGGCACTTTCAAAGGAAAGTGATTTTCTCAGAAAGGACAGCATTTAGAAAGTGAAGCAACACTCCATTCACTACGCACAGTGAAATGAAGTGTTGGAACAGACTGCTTCTCTTTCAGAAAAATGCATGTGAGTTTCTTGTGAATGCTTGTAAGTAGCTTAAGGCACTTTCAAAGGAAAGTGATTTTCTCTGAAAGGACAGCATTTAGAAAGTGAAGCAACACTCCATTCACTTCGCACAGTGAATTGAAGTGTTGGAACAGACTGCTTCTTTTTCAGAGAAACACATGTGAATTTCTATTGAATGCTTGTAAGTAGCTTAAGGCACTTTCAAAGGAAAGTGATTTTCTCTGAAAGGACAGCATTTAGAAAGTGATGCAACACTCCATTCACTTCGCACAGTGAATTGAAGTGTTGGAACAGACTGCTTCTCTTTCACTGAAACGCATGTGAATTTCTGTTGAATGCTTGTAAGTAGCTTAAGGCACTTTCAAAGGAAAGTGATTTTCTCTGAAAGGACAGTATTTAGAAAGTGAAGCAACACTCCATTCACTTCGCACAGTGAATTGAAGTGTTGGAACAGACAGCTTCTCTTTCATAGAAACGCATTTGAGTTTCCTGTGAATGTGTGTAAGTAGCTTAAGGCACTTTCAAAGGAAAGTGATTTTCTCTAAAAGGACAGCATTTAGAAAGTGAAACAACACTCCATTCACTTCGCACAGTGAATTGAAGTGTTGGAACAGACTTCTTCTCTTTCAGAGAAACGCATGTGAATTTCTGTGGAATGCTTGTAAGTAGCTTAAGGCACTTTCAAAGGAAAGTGATTTTCTCTGAAAGGACAGCATTTAGAAAGTGAAACAACACTCCATTCACTTCGCACAGTGAATTGAAGTGTTGGAACAGACCTCTTCTCTTTCAGAGAAACAGATATGAGTTTTTTGTGAATGCTTGTAAGTAGCTTAAGGCACTTTCAAAGGAAAGTGATTTTCTCTGAAAGGACAGCATTTAGAAAGTGAAGCAACACTCCATTCACTTCGCACAGTGAATTGAAGTGTTGGAACAGACTGCTTCTCTTCCAGAGAAACGCATGTGAATTTCTATTGAATGCTTGTAAGTAGCTTAAGGCACTTTCAAAGGAAAGTGATTTTCTCAGAATGGACAGCATTTAGAAAGTGAAGCAACACTCCATTCACTACGCACAGTGAATTGAAGTGTTGGAACAGACTGCTTCTCTTTCAGAAAAATGCATGTGAGTTTCTTGTGAATGCTTGTAAGTAGCTTAAGGCACTTTCAAAGGAAAGTGATTTTCTCTGAAAGGACAGCATTTAGAAAGTGAAGCAACACTCCATTCACTTCGCACAGTGAATTGAAGTGTTGGAACAGACTGCTTCTTTTTCAGAGAAACACATGTGAATTTCTATTGAATGCTTGTAAGTAGCTTAAGGCACTTTCAAAGGAAAGTGATTTTCTCTGAAAGGACAGCATTTAGAAAGTGAAGCAACACTCCATTCACTACGCACAGTGAATTGAAGTGTTGGAACAGACTGCTTCTCTTTCAGAAAAATGCATGTGAGTTTCTTGTGAATGCTTGTAAGTAGCTTAAGGCACTTTCAAAGGAAAGTGATTTTCTCTGAAAGGACAACATTTAGAAAGTGAAGCAACACTCCATTCACTTCGCACAGTGAATTGAAGTGTTGGAACAGACTGCTTCTCTTTCAGAGAAACGCATGTGAATTTCTATTGAATGCTTGTAAGTAGCTTAAGGCACTTTCAAAGGAAAGTGATTTTCTCAGAATGGACAGCATGTAGAAAGTGAAGCAACACTCCATTCACTACGCACAGAGAATTGAAGTGTTGGAACAGACTGCTTCTCTTTCAGAAAAATGCATGTGAGTTTCTTGTGAATGCTTTAAGTAGCTTAAGGCACTTTCAAAGGAAAGTGATTTTCTCTGAAAGGACAGCATTTAGAAAGTGAAGCAACACTCCATTCACTTCGCACAGTGAATTGAAGTGTTGGAACAGATTGCTTCTCTTTCAGAGAAACACATATGAATTTCTATTGAATGCTTGTAAGTAGCTTAAGGCACTTTCAAAGGAAAGTGATTTTCTCTGAAATAACAGCATTTAGAAAGTGAAGCAACACTCCATTCACTTCGCACAGTGAATTGAAGTGTTGGAACAGACTGCTTCTTTTTCAGAGAAACACATGTGAATTTCTATTGAATGCTTGTAAGTAGCTTAAGGCACTTTCAAAGGAAAGTGATTTTCTCTGAAAGGACAGCATTTAGAAAGTGAAGCAACACTCCATTCACTACGCACAGTGAATTGAAGTGTTGGAACAGACTGCTTCTCTTTCAGAAAAATGCATGTGAGTTTCTTGTGAATGCTTGTAAGTAGCTCAAGGCACTTTCAAAGGAAAGTGATTTTCTCTGAAAGGACAGCATTTAGAAAGTGAAGCAACACTCCATTCACTTCGCACAGTGAATTGAAGTGTTGGAACAGACAGTATCTCATTCATAGAAACGCATTTGAGTTTTCTGTGAATGTGTGTAAATAGCTTAAGGCACTTTCAAAGGAAAGTGATTTTCTCTGAAAGGACAGCATTTAGAAAGTGAAACAACACTCCATTCACTTCGCACAGTGAATTGAAGTGTTGGAACAGACTGCTTCTCTTTCAGTGAAATGCATGTGAATTTCTGTTGAATGCTTGTAAGTAGCTTAAGGCACTATCAAAGGAAAGTGATTTTCTCAGAAAGGACAGCATTTAGAAAGTGAAGCAACACTCCAATCACTTCGCACAGTGAATTGAAGTGTTGGAACAGACAGCTTCTCTTTCATAGAAACGCATTTGAGTTTCCTGTGAATGTGTGTAAGTAGCTTAAGGCACTTTCAAAGGAAAGTGATTTTCTCTGAAAGGACAGCATTTAGAAAGTGAAACAACACTCCATTCACTTCGCACAGTGAATTGAAGTGTTGGAACAGACTTCTTCTCTTTCAGAGAAACGCATGTGAATTTCTGTGGAATGCTTGTAAGTAGCTTAAGGCACTTTCAAAGGAAAGTGATTTTCTCTGAAAGGACAGCATTTAGAAAGTGAAACAACACTCCATTCACTTCGCACAGTGAATTGAATTGTTGGAACAGACCACTTCTCTTTCAGAGAAACAGATATGAGTTTTTTGTGAATGCTTGTAAGTAGCTTAAGGCACTTTCAAAGGAAAGTGATTTTCTCTGAAAGGACAGCATTTAGAAAGTGAAGCAACACTCCATTCACTTCGCACAGTGAATTGAAGTGTTGGAACAGACTGCTTCTCTTTCAGAAAAATGCATTTGAGTTTCTTGTGAATGCTTGTAAGTAGCTTAAGGCACTTTCAACGGAAAGTGATTTTCTCTGAAAGGACAGCATTTAGAAAGTGAAGCAACACTCCATTCACTTCGCACAGTGAATTGAAGTGTTGGAACAGACTGCTTCTCTTTCAGAAAAATGCATGTGAGTTTCTTGTGAATGCTTGTAAGTAGCTTAAGGCACTTTCAAAGGAAAGTGATTTTCTCTGAAAGGACAGCATTTAGAAAGTGAAGCAACACTCCATTCACTTCGCACAGTGAATTGAAGTGTTGGAACAGACTGCTTCTCTTTCAGAGAAACGCATGTGAATTTCTATTGAATGCTTGTAAGTAGCTTAAGGCACTTTCAAAGGAAAGTGATTTTCTCAGAAAGGACAGCATTTAGAAAGTGAAGCAACACTCCATTCACTACGCACAGTGAATTGAAGTGTTGGAACAGACTGCTTCTCTTTCATAGAAACGCATTTGAGTTTCCTGTGAATGTGTGTAAGTAGCTTAAGGCACTTTCAAAGGAAAGTGATTTTCTCTGAAAGGACAGAATTTAGAAAGTGAAGCAACACTCCATTCACTTCGCACAGTGAATTGAAGTGTTGGAACAGACTGCTTCTTTTTCAGAGAAACGCATGTGAATTTCTGTGGAATGCTTGTAAGTAGCTTAAGGCACTTTCAAAGGAAAGTGATTTTCTCTGAAACGACAGCATTTAGAAAGTGAAGCAACACTCCATTCACTTCGCACAGTGAATTGAAGTGTTGGAACAGACTGCTTCTCTTTCAGTGAAATGCATGTGAATTTCTGTTGAATGCTTGTAAGTAGCTTAAGGCACTTTCAAAGGAAAGTGATTTTCTCTGAAAGGACAGCATTTAGAAAGTGAAACAACACTCCATTCACTTCGCACAGTGAATTGAAGTGTTGGAACAGACTGCTTCTCTTTCAGTGAAACACATGTGAATTTCTGTTGAAGGCTTGTAAGTAGCTTAAGGCACTTTCAAAGGAAAGTGATTTTCTCTGAAAGGACAGCATTTAGAAAGTGAAGCAACACACCATTCACTACGCACAGGGAATTGAAGTGTTGGAACAGACAGCTTCTCTTTCATAGAAACGCATTTGAGTTTCCTGTGAATGTGTGTAAGTAGCTTAAGGCACTTTCAAAGGAAAGTGATTTTCTCTGAAAGGACAGCATTTAGAAAGTGAAACAACACTCCATTCACTTCGCACAGTGAATTGAAGTGTTGGAACAGACTTCTTCTCTTTCAGAGAAACGCATGTGAATTTCTGTGGAATGCTTGTAAGTAGCTTAAGGCACTTTCAAAGGAAAGTGATTTTCTCTGAAAGGACAGCATTTAGAAAGTGAAACAACACTCCATTCACTTCGCACAGTGAATTGAAGTGTTGGAACAGACCACTTCTCTTTCAGAAACAGATATGAGTTTTTTGTGAATGCTTGTAAGTAGCTTAAGGCACTTTCAAAGGAAAGTGATTTTCTCTGAAAGGACAGCATTTAGAAAGTGAAGCAGCACTCCATTCACTTCGCACAGTGAATTGAAGTGTTGGAACAGACTGCTTCTCTTTCAGTGAAATTCATGTGAATTTCTGTTGAATGCTTGTAAGTAGCTTAAGGCACTTTCAAAGGAAAGTGATTTTCTCTGAAAGGACAGCATTTAGAATGTGAAGCAACCCTCCGTTCACTTTGCACAGTGAATTGAAGTGTTGGAACAGACTTCTTCTTTTTCAGAGAAACGCATGTAAATTTCTGTGGAATGCTTGTAAGTAGCTTAAGGCACTTTCAAAGGAAAGTGATTTTCTCTGAAAGGACAGCATTTAGAAAGTGAAGCAACACTCCATTCACTTCGCACAGTGAATTGAAGTGTTGGAGCAGACCGCTTCTCTTTCAGAGAAACAGATATGAGTTTTTTGTGAATGCTTGTTAGTAGCTTAAGGCACTTTCAAAGGAAAGTGATTTTCTCTGAAAGGACAGCATTTAGAAAGTGAAGCAACACTCCATTCACTTCGCACAGTGAATTGAAGTGTTGGAACAGACTGCTTCTCTTTCAGAGAAACGCATGTGAATTTCTATTGAATGCTTGTAAGTAGCTTAAGGCACTTTCAAAGGAAAGTGATTTTCTCTGAAAGGACAGCATTTAGAAAGTGAAGCAGCACTCCATTCACTTCGCACAGTGAATTGAAGTGTTGGAATAGACTGCTTCTCTTTCAGTGAAATGCATGTGAATTTCTGTGGAATACTTGTAAGTAGCTTAAGGCACTTTCAAAGGAAAGTGATTTTCTCTGAAAGAACAGCATTTAGAAAGTGAAGCAACACTCCATTCACTTCGCACAGTGAATTGAAGTGTTGGAACAGACTGCTTCTCTTTCAGAGAAATGCATGTGAATTTCTATTGAATGCTTGTAAGTAGCTTAAGGCACTTTCAAAGGAAAGTGATTTTCTCTGAAAGGACAGCATTTAGAAAGTGAAGCAGCACTCCATTCACTTCGCACAGTGAATTGAAGTGTTGGAATAGACTGCTTCTCTTTCAGTGAAATGCATGTGAATTTCTGTGGAATGTTTGTAAGTAGCTTAAGGCACTTTCAAAGGAAAGTGATTTTCTCTGAAAGGACAGCATTTAGAATGTGAAGCAACACTCCATTCACTTTGCACAGTGAATTGAAGTGTTGGAACAGACTGCTTCTTTTTCAGAGAAACGCATGTGAATTTCTGCGGAATGCTTGTGAGTAGCTTAAGGCACTTTCAAAGGAAAGTGATTTTCTCTGAGAGGACAGCATTTAGAAAGTGAAGCAACACTCCATTCACTTCGCACAGTGAATTGAAGTGTTGGAACAGACTGCTTCTCTTTCAGTGAAATGCATGTGAATTTCAGTTGAATGCTTGTAAGTAGCTTAAGGCACTTTCAAAGGAAAGTGATTTTCTCTGAAAGGACAGCATTTAGAAAGTGAAGCAACACTCCATTCACTTCGCACAGTGAATTGAAGTGTTGGAACAGACTGCTTCTCTTTCAGAAAAATGCATGTGAGTTTCTTGTGAATGCTTGTAAGTAGCTTAAGGCACTTTAAAAGGAAAGTGATTTTCTCTGAAAGGACAGCATTTAGAAAGTGAAGCAACACTCCATTCACTTCGCACAGTGAATTGAAGTTTTGAACAGACAGATTCTCTTTCATAGAAACGCATTTGAGTTTCCTGTGAATGTGTGTAAGTAGCTTAAGGCACTTTCAAAGGAAAGTGATTTTCTCTGAAAGGACAGCATTTAGAAAGTGAAGCAACACTCCATTCACTTCGCACAGTGAATTGAAGTGTTGGAACAGACAGCTTCTCTTTCATAGAAACGCATTTGAGTTTCCTGTGAATGTGTGTAAGTAGCTTAAGGCACTTTCAAAGGAAAGTGATTTTCTCTGAAAGGACAGCATTTAGAAAGTGAAACAACACTCCATTCACTTCGCACAGTGAATTGAAGTGTTGGAACAGACTTCTCTTTCAGAGAAACGCATGTGAATTTCTGTGGAATGCTTGTAAGTAGCTTAAGGCACTTTCAAAGGAAAGTGATTTTCTCTGAAAGGACAGCATTTAGAAAGTGAAACAACACTCCATTCACTTCGCACAGTGAATTGAAGTGTTGGAACAGACCACTTCTCTTTCAGAGAAACAGATATGAGTTTTTTGTGAATGCTTGTAAGTAGCTTAAGGCACTTTCAAAGGAAAGTGATTTTCTCTGAAAGGACAGCATTTAGAAAGTGAAACAACACTCCATTCACTTCGCACAGTGAATTGAAGTGTTGGAACAGACTGCTTCTCTTTCAGAGAAATGCATGTGAATTTCTATTTAATGCTTGTAAGTAGCTTAAGGCACTTTCAAAGGAAAGTGATTTTCTCAGAATGGACAGCATTTAGAAAGTGAAGCAACACTCCATTCACTATGCACAGTGAACTGAAGTGTTGGAACAGACTGCTTCTCTTTCAGAAAAATGCATGTGAGTTTCTTGTGAATGCTTGTAAGTAGCTTAAGGCACTTTCAAAGGAAAGTGATTTTCTCTGAAAGGACAGCATTTAGAAAGTGAAGCAACACTCCATTCACTTCGCACAGTGAATTGAAGTGTTGGAACAGACTGCTTCTCTTTCACTGAAACGCATGTGAATTTCTGTTGAATGCTTGTAAGTAGCTTAAGGCACTTTCAAAGGAAAGTGATTTTCTCTGAAAGGACAGCATTTAGAAAGTGAAGCAACACTCCATTCACTTCGCACAGTGAATTGAAGTGTTGGAACAGACAGTATCTCTTTCATAGAAACGCATTTGGGTTTCCTGTGAATGTGTGTAAGTAGCTTAAGGCACTTTCAAAGGAAAGTGATATTCTCTGAAAGGACAGCATTTAGAAAGTGAAACAACACTCCATTCACTTCGCACAGTGAATTGCAGTGTTGGAACAGAGTGCTTCTCTTTCAGAAAAATGCATGTGAATTTCTTGTGAATGATTGTAAGTAGCTTAAGGCACTTTCAAAGGAAAGTGATTTTCTCTGAAATGACAGCATTTAGAAAGTGAAGCAACACTCCATTCACTTCGCACAGTGAATTGAAGTGTTGGAACAGACGGCTTCTTTTTCAGAGAAACGCATGTGAATTTCTGTGGAATGCTTGTAAGTAGCTTAAGGCACTTTCAAAGGAAAGTGATTTTCTCTGAAAGGACAGCATTTAGAAAGTGAAGCAGCACTCCATTCACTTCGCACAGTGAATTGAAGTGTTGGAACAGACTGCTTCTCTTTCAGTGAAATGCATGTGAATTTCTGTTGAATGCTTGTAAGTAGCTTAACGCACTTTCAAAGGAAAGTGATTTTCTCTGAAAGGACAGCATTTAGAAAGTGAAGCAACACTCCATTCACTTCGCACAGTGAATTGAAGTGTTGGAACAGACAGCTTCTCTTTCATAGAAACGCATTTGAGTTTCCTGTGAATGTGTGTAAGTAGCTTAAGGCACTTTCAAAGGAAAGTGATTTTCTCTGAAAGGACAGCATTTAGAAAGTGAAACAACACTCCATTCACTTCGCACAGTGAATTGAAGTGTTGGAACAGACTTCTTCTCTTTCAGAGAAACGCATGTGAATTTCTGTGGAATGCTTGTAAGTAGCTTAAGGCACTTTCAAAGGAAAGTGATTTTCTCTGAAAGGACAGCATTTAGAAAGTGAAACAACACTCCATTCACTTCGCACAGTGAATTGAAGTGTTGGAACAGACCACTTCTCTTTCAGAGAAACAGATATGAGTTTTTTGTGAATGCTTGTAAGTAGCTTAAGGCACTTTCAAAGGAAAGTGATTTTCTCTGAAAGGACAGCATTTAGAAAGTGAAGCAACACTCCATTCACTTCGCACAGTGAATTGAAGTGTTGGAACAGACTGCTTCTCTTTCAGAAAAATGCATGTGAGTTTCTTGTGAATGCTTGTAAGTAGCTTAAGGCACTTTCAAAGGAAAGTGATTTTCTCTGAAAGGACAGCATTTAGAAAGTGAAGCAACACTCCATTCACTTCGCACAGTGAATTGAAGTGTTGGAACAGACTGCTTCTTTTTCAGAGAAACACATGTGAATTTCTATTGAATGCTTGTAAGTAGCTTAAGGCACTTTCAAAGGAAAGTGATTTTCTCTGAAAGGACAGCATTTAGAAAGTGAAGCAACACTCCATTCACTTCGCACAGTGAATTGAAGTGTTGGAACAGACTGCTTCTCTTTCAGAAAAATGCATGTGAGTTTCTTGTGAATGCTTGTAAGTAGCTTAAGGCACTTTCAAAGGAAAGTGATTTTCTCTGAAAGGACTGCATTTAGAAAGTGAAGCAACACTCCATTCACTTCGCACAGTGAATTGAAGTGTTGGAACAGACTGCTTCTTTTTCAGAGAAACACATGTGAATTTCTATTGAATGCTTGTAAGTAGCTTAAGGCACTTTCAAAGGAAAGTGATTTTCTCTGAAAGGACAGCATTTAGAAAGTGAAGCAACACTCCATTCACTTTGCACAGTGAATTGAAGTGTTGGAACAGACTGCTTCTCTTTCAGAAAAATGCATGTGAGTTTCTTGTGAATGCTTGTAAGTAGCTTAAGGCACTTTCAAAAGAAAGTGATTTTCTCTGAAAGGACAGCATTTAGAAAGTGAAGCAACACTCCATTCACTTCGCACAGTGAATTGAAGTGTTGGAACAGACTGCTTCTTTTTCAGAGAAATGCATGTGAATTTCTGTGGAATGCTTGCAAGTAGCTTAAGGCACTTTCAAAGGAAAATGATTTTCTCTGAAAGGACAGCATTTAGAAAGTGATGCAACACTCCATTCACTTCGCACAGTGAATTGAAGTGTTGGAACAGACTGCTTCTCTTTCAGTGAAACGCATGTGAATTTCTGTTGAATGCTTGTAAGTAGCTTAAGGCACTTTCAAAGGAAAGTGATTTTCTCTGAAAGGACAGTATTTAGAAAGTGAAGCAACACTCCATTCACTTCGCACAGTGAATTGAAGTGTTGGAACAGACAGCTTCTCTTTCATAGAAACGCATTTGAGTTTCCTGTGAATGTGTGTAAGTAGCTTAAGGCACTTTCAAAGGAAAGTGATTTTCTCTGAAAGGACAGCATTTAGAAAGTGAAACAACACTCCATTCACTTCGCACAGTGAATTGAAGTGTTGGAACAGACTTCTTCTCTTTCAGAGAAACGCATGTGAATTTCTGTGGAATGCTTGTAAGTAGCTTAAGGCACTTTCAAAGGAAAGTGATTTTCTCTGAAAGGACAGCATTTAGAAAGTGAAACAACACTCCATTCACTTCGCACAGTGAATTGAAGTGTTGGAAAAGGACCACTTCTCTTTCAGAGAAACAGATATGAGTTTTTTGTGAATGCTTGTAAGTAGCTTAAGGCACTTTCAAAGGAAAGTGATTTTCTCTGAAAGGACAGCATTTAGAAAGTGAAGTA